>NC_056725.1:504781954-504909454 GCF_019279795.1 Protopterus annectens | reverse complement strand
GTAAAATTGTCAAAGGTGGCTAGGAAAGTGTGGAATGTGTACAATGTTGTTACATTTAATAAGCATCCAGTAGATGGCAAGAAGTAATACCACCTGGGGGGTTAGGACAAACCTTCACCCTGGGTAGATGCCTATGCAGAATAGAGAGAAACTGCACCACTGTGTCATCAGACTGTGACACAGGAATCTGGGTCTTATCATCAGTGATGACTCCTGACATTGTGTCATCAGACTGTGATGCAGGTATCTGAATCTTATCATCAGTGATGACTCCTGAACAAGTGCGAAAATTATCCTGTGGTCCGACCTCAGCCTCTACATCTGTCACTGTAACAGTGCCCTACCCTGTGGCTACACAACAAAAGCCACACCAGTGTGAGTATGAGCACCTGTTCTAAAACTGCACCCCCGTGACATGCAAATTCTGAGTGTCCATGCAAAATGTACCTGACAATCCCAGCTTACCTCTGTTACCATCCTGCTGTGGCTAGATATCTGATGTTACTATATTACACAGGTGTCATATGCTGCATTCAGCCTACAGTCTCTGTGTGAAGTGTTGCTGTAGAGAATTCTGCCAGATGTGGCACTAACTTGATACATCATCCACTGATATGCATGGAGGTGAGTCCATCCTCATGGCAGTGTCCACTTCTCCAGGGATGATTTCAGAACCATTCTCCCCTGCAGGAACACCAAGAACTCTGATTCTGTTGGTCTGCTGCTTATGGGTACCCCATGACCAAGCTCTCAGATGCTCTGGAATGTTACTTTGCCTTGGCATGGTGTAGCATGTCTGTAAAATGCTATAACATTGACCTGATATGCAGTTTTGGCCTTCTGTGTCATTTGTGCCATGAATTACTGCCACAGCTAGTCCCAGAAAGGCTGGTCAGCACCCCATCTTCCCAAAAGATACTGTTGATGTATCCTAAGTGCCTATAGCAGGGCATATACCTCATTTCCCAATATTCAGACACATGTGAACACATTAATTAAAACTCCACACTATAATATACTAATGTGGCACATGACATAAAGCTGTACACTATATACTACTGTGGCACATGACATAAAGCTGTACACTATATACTACTGTCGCACATGACATAAAACTTCACACTGTATATAAACTGTACACTATATACTACTGTGGTACATGACAAAAAAAGGTATGCTATAATATACCGCTGTGACATGATATAAAACTCTGTACCATAATATACTGCTATGACACATGACAGAGAGCTGTACACTATAATATGCTACTGTGACACATGATAAAAAGCTGTACACTATATATTAGTGTGACACATGACATAGATCTATACATTATATACTGCTGTGACTGGTAGAATGACAGCTACAGGGAAAGGAGTAATATAGTTATATCATACTATATCACAGGGACAGCTATGGGGATATGCCATACTATAGATGTAGGAGCAGAATAGATACAGGAATGCATACCGAAGGGATACATGTCACAAATTAGTACATATGTACTCCCCACACAGTTCATGCAGTTTGTTAAGACAAACAAGTATGTATAAAGGTAAGGGAATTATTCCTACTGTCAACATTAGGAGATAGTTTAGTAAAATCCAGTGACATGGCCCTATCCTCGCACAGTGGGGAGGATGCACACATGTGACCATAGGACTGTGATACTCACTACCATAGACCACCATATAGACTTGATGGACCATACCTTCATCATATTTTGTGGCAGGCATGCAAAGGGACAGGTTGTCATGATATCGTGGGGTACCTTGTTGCCAGTGCAGTCTACCTGCAGTATAAATATTCAGACACACATATTCATACTGCCAGCATTTTGCAATATGCATTCCAGTGCAAGGACACATATCCTTAAGAAGATCAACAAAATCTGCCTGCCATATATTTTCAGAAAAATGTGTATCTCTAGAGAGCTGTGTACATTTCCAGAAAATGCTTCTCTTCCACCCACTATTGCTCAGATAAACATAACTTCTCAATTCTGCTTGATCCAGAATACAAAGTGGTAGTGTGTCTCTGACTCAAAGATATTTTATATCTGCTTGGGTGACATGCAGGCAGATTAGGTCTGGTTGCATGGAATTCTGTGACTTTCTGTTGTGCTGCTGTGTATCGGTGACAAAGTGCACCTGGCTGCCTGTGCTCTCTTCTGACAGCTGAGCTTGTGGCTGTGACCCCATGCAGGAAACTTGTGCAAGTACATGAGCTCTGCTCCTTTCCATAATATGCTGTACTGTTCAGGATTCAGAAATCATATTCTGAGTGTGCTTCATAGGCTGCATTTTGTTTCTCATGAAAGTGATACAATTTTCAGATGAGATTTGGGATAAGGCAGCTTCAGCTAGTGCCTCCTGGACAGCACCTACATGGTGTACTTAAGAGAGCAAGATTCTGCTCTGCTTCTTTCATGGCCAGTATAGGGAGTGCTGTGATGGTGCCTTCAGGAAAAAGCTGCTACCTGATGTGACCTGCCTGAGATGTTAACCTCAGTCATGGGCATTACCAAGATGGAGAAACAGTTTGGGCATTGTTATGATGACCTGTTGTGCAGGAGCCTTGGTGATTCCTTTGCCTGGGAAACACTAGGTTAGGCAACATCACTAAAATGTTATTATAAGTCCACAGCATTATAACTATTTCCCTGTTTTATGTTTAGGACTGTTCTTGCTATTGGCAAATATTTTTCAGCATCCATCTCATGCCTCCCTATCTAAATGAATAACCAATAGAAAAAGGAAAGGAAGCATCATTCTTCATGAAACAAAGTAACATAGAAGGGTCACACTCAGCACTGTCTGATTAAATGTGGTGTGAGGTACTGCTGTGCATGTATTATAGGAATATCGCTGCTTTACTGTATATAATCCTGAAATATAATACTCTATTACCAATTATGATTTCATGCTGCAGATTAATAGGTATTAAGTGTGCTCTGGGGGTCATATGATTTTGCTTAAACATTTTGATTATGAAAGGTAGCATCAAACTATGATAGTTTGTGATTTCTTGCTTTGCCTTTGACACTGTTACATTGATATGCTTCCTTTATTCTAAGTTTACAGATGCACAAAGATGGCTGTAGTAAAATAATGCTCATGAGAGAGAGCAATGCAGCTTGGAGGCAGATCTATACATTTTGTAGTGCAGTGGCATTGCTGAGTACTAGCCTATAAATTCCCTTTAGGTGCACAGACGTGAATCTCAGGGCCTCGCCTAAATATTTTTCATTAAGTATTGCTCATTTGCATAGATTCTTACTGCTGTTATGCTGTCATATGTATGTACAGATGCTGTTATGCCATCAAAGCATGTACATGTGATGTTGAGTGGTCATAAATAGATACAAATTATGTTATGTTATCATAATATATACATATTGCTGTTATGCTGTCATATATATATATGTATGCCACAATGATGTCATATATAAGTACCTAATCTGTTGTGCTGCCATGTTATATTTTATTATTGTATTGTAATTGTTACTGTTTTGGAACATTTCTGTCCTGGTCCCTGCTGAAAATGGGCCTTCTCACCCCATGGGACTCCCCGAGTAACAAATGTAAAATCAAATAAATAAATACATAAATAATAAACTGTTATGCTGTCATACCTATGTACATATGCTGTTATGCTGTCATACATATGTACCTAAGCTGTTATGCTGTCATACCTATGTTATGCCATCAAAGCATGTACATGTGCTGCTAAGCTGTTGCAAATATGACCATATCCTATGTTGTCATATGTCTTTACAAATTGCTGTCATGCTGTCATACATACATACATATGGTGTTATGCTGTCACATATGTATACTTTCATACATATGTACTTATGCTGTTATGTTGTATACATCTATGCATAAACTGTAATGCTGTCATACATATGTACACTGTCATACATACCTACATACATATACTTTTATGCTGTCATACATATGTGTCTCAGCTGTTGTTATATTTAACAATGTGAGTGCTGATTGGACAATATTCATAAGTCTATGACTTAGTCCAGCATGACCCACCAAAACAACATCAAGTGCCACAGTGCAATGTAAATCACTGTGGTTACAGACACAACATGCAGCTGTTTTTTGATTCAACATCATGGCTAACTTGGTTAAGAGTGTGGCTGATGATACTCCAAGAACTGAACCTGCACTACTGAAATCAGACTGTTAATGTGAATACAGAGGAACACATGCTAATCCCAAAGCTGAGGTGTCTTGGGGTACTCCTTCTATTTTACCTTTCACTTCAGTTTGTTTTTAAGTTGCACATTATCTGTTGGAGTTGTGTGATTCACAGATACACATCTTGGTTTTCCTTTATTGATCCACTTATAACTTAATGAAGTATGGCTTAATCTCACTTACATATTACAATACCACAGGAACACAATACAAATAACTTAAACTAGGGCAGCAAAGTGAACTAGAATTGTGCTGTATGTGCTTCAAGTCTGATAGATAGCAGAACAAGCTCATACCATACCATACCCTTCAATAAAATACCATACCATACCATAACATAAATTTAGGCCATTATTAGGCCAGTCATTAAATATAATGCCCCCTTTGGTATATATATGTCCAGATACAGACAACAGCTGGAGGATACAAGGCCTAAACAACATGTTTACATGGACTGACTCAAAGCCCTGTCACTATACTCTGTATCCTACAGACTGCTAAGACAAGTGACTTATGTCTGACATATAAGGCATCCTCCAACCCATAACTGATGAATTTACTGCACATCAGCAAATCAAATGGCATTAGAAATACTTTGTCTAGGGATCTAAACCTCTTCTGCAACATCAACAGAATGATTTGGAGGGACAGGTATATTTCTCAGAGGATACTACTGCTGTGGAAAAGACTACCCATGCACATAAAACAAAGTTCATCCCTGATCATTTTTAAGTGTAACTTAGATCTATGGATAGGAAGCAGAAAAATTACCCAAGGACTGCCCCTGTTCTACTAATGGAGAGAGACAGCTCCTGAATGCTTTATCCCATGTATGGGACCCCTCAAATTATCTAGAGAAAGATCCCAGTTATTCTTATTAGGAGTAATACATAATGACTGATAATGGGATGGGTAAGGCCAATCTATAGCCAAGTGGTAGATGTTAGAGAAATTGGCTAGGCTTATAACAGCCCACAAGGGCAGCTAACCTAGCACTTACCTATGACCATATAAAGATATGCCATAACATAACAATATAGAAATAATATAAAACAAAGCAAAATGTTAAGGCAAATAGCTCCAAACAGCTGGAAGCCATAATATAAATTCACATCTCTAGAAACCCTGGAAATCTCTGACACTGGTCTGATGAGCTCCACCTGTTCCCACACAAAATGACTCATAACTTTAATTTTCATCTGTTAAAATGTATTTCTGATCAAGTCGTTTAATTTATGGTTGACAAATTTTCCCCTTGAATAAATAAAAAAAAGAAACACAGAATTTCAAACTGCAAGAATAAACCTGCTCTCCTCCACATAACCTAAGGTAAAGTCATACCAGATGCAGTATCCAGATGCACAGTGTGATTCTGCTATAAAATGTCGACATCCTGAAAGCCTTTGAGATGAAAAACAAAGCAAAAAAATGCCATGAATACAGAAGGGTGAAAAAATCAATTTTAGTTGTTGTTTGCAGGGAGGCAAGCCGCCCATTGCACATCAGATGTGGGGGGATAGCCCCCAAACTTATATATACCAACTCTGGAGTCACACCAAAACAAGTGAATCATTACCGGCAAAATAGCACTTGGCCTTAAGCTTTTTGTTGTTTTTTTTTCTATGACCAGCTATAGGGAAGCCGCACAAGTCAGGTACCCCAACTTACACAAGCACAGTGTGTCATTGAGCCATCATTACAGACTCAAACTACAGCAGAGAGACAGAAAAGAAATCCCTTTATACAACGGCATAATTGGAGAAAGGTAAAACTTTTCATTCTTAAATATTGTCATTGAATATACACAGAATATCACCTGTGAGTGTGCATAATTCTGGTTTACTGCTATCTGTCTTTGTTTGGTCAGTTGGGCTTCATTCTTATGACCAGACCACACAGCCATTGATAAAGCCTGATAAATTGCTAAATCTATTTTAGTGATATAAGCAAAAGCTGCTAAATATTTACTGTGAAGAAAACACACAAGAACTGGTAGTTTATACAGAGCCAGGTCTGCCATTATGCATTCACTGATAAGGATTGAAGCATTGCAGTTGTTGTCTGCATCATGTCTAAGGGTCTGTGTCCTACTCCCACTAATTTAGTAATTTATTTATAAATCTTTGTTAGGTCACTCTTTAATAAGCTCTGGTACCAGGATAGGCACTCTAAAATATTTAGAATTTTTTTATAGCTGAATGACATAAATTAGAGTATTGTGTCCCTGCCATTCAGCATCATTTAACTATCTTACTGACATACATGTGGGGGGGGGGGGTATTTTTATTACTGTGATTTCTTCAATGTACTGTTGAACTATTCCTTGTAGAAACTATTATACATTCTTATTTACTAAGTTTGATAACAGGAAAATTCAAGGCAGACAGATCTTATTTACAGGGGGAGAAGAGGGAAGAAAAGCTCAAGCAATTATGAGCATGCATTAAGAACTAAAAATTCAACATTCCGTTATGAATGAAATTAACAGATATAAGGTGACTATACACAAACACACACACACACACACACACACAAACACACACACACACACACACACACACACACACACACACACACACACACACACACACACACACACACACACACACACACATATATATATATATATATATATATATATATATATATATATATTTTTTTTTTTTTTTTTTTTTTAAGCAGTGGGCAAGCCCTTGCTGCGTTCCCACACCTCTTGCTAATTATATAAACCAACTCCAAGATCAGAAAACAGTGGGGAAGGGCAGAATCCTACTCCTTCCCTGTATAGCAATCCTACCAAAACAATGCCAACATCCTGAGCTGAAAAGGAACTTCAGCTATACAATTTTCCTAACTAAATGTTCAGTGTAGCAACATACATACACACACACACAAACACATATGAGGCATTGAATTACCACTTTAACAAATTTACAAAGAGGTGCACAGCGGAGTTGTAAAGAAGTAAACATTTTACAAATTGCTGCTGTTGTAATCTCAGTACAGCTGTAATTAGACTAACGTGATGACGAAGCAGCAGAGTGCAGGAGGAAAGTAAATGCAAATGTGAGAAGGTGGGTTACCTAAACGAGGGGCAAGGCTGGACAGTAGGGGGTTGAAGGATGTAGAAGGAAATAATCAAAATGGAGGGAAAATCAAGTTCTCATTCAGAAATTTGATGATCAGGAAGTCAGCTTCTATGTAAATGAAATCAAAATGGGAAACAAAAGGTTGATTTAGAAGCTAAAACAAAACATTTTTTTTTTGAAGCTGAGTAAGCCACTTGTGAGGTAGTTACTTTGCCCCCATATCCATTCTATTTAATTCCTCTTATTCCAAAGCCACATGCCCTCTGGGAAAAGGGCATGCTATTTTCACATTGTGCATTAAATATGAAAGGGGTGATAATGGAGCCGGGGAAATTAAAGAAATAAGAAGAGAGTGGGATTTGAAATGCAGATCCTTAAGGAGAATGACAATCCCCAGGATTCATGAATCATCCATGTAAGAGTAGAGGAGTCTTACTTGGAAACACCAGTGTAAAAGTAAGACGGCAGCACGCCATGCATATTAATGAAGGTGCGCTGCCTCAACTCAAAGGCTAACACGGAACATGTACAAGTGTAGGGAGTGTGTTGGACTGTCGAGCAGTCCAAAATTCCACGCCCCTGCAAGTCTCACAATAGGGAAATGTCAACTGACATGAGCGAGTCCGCTCAAATGTGTACATACCCAACACTACACTCCCCCACATTCTAAACCCCAGTACAATAATAAAATGTAAAACTATTTTTTTTATTATTCCTGATATAGCTGCCCGTATTTGCGCGTGTTTGCGCATGTTTGCCCATTGCATAGCTACAGTTAGCAGTCAAGACATCAAAGAGGATAATAAGAAACTTATATGCAAATTAAGCAAAATAGCAATAGCGTAGTGGTAGAACCTATGCACTAAGAGGAGGCATTCCCGGTTCGAGTCCCACCACTCCCCTTTTTATTTTCTGTTGGAAATCTGTATATGAAAAGAATTCCTAACATTTACCAATGAAATTTTCTGCGGTGGTGGTGCTGCGGTAGTGTTGTCGCCTCACAGTAAGACGTTGTCCTGTTAGATACTCAGCTAAAGCGTCTTCTGTGTGGAGACATGCGTGAATGGGCATACCTTCATTGAAGGTTGTGCGTCAGGGCTGGCAACTCGGTACGTAAAAATCTACTGCCTATCATTAGCGGACCAGAGTTCTGCTGTGGCGACCCCTAACTGGGAAAAGCCAAAAGAAGAAGAAGAAGACCAATGAAATTTTAGTAAAAAGCATTGAAATGGTCTATGTGGTAGTGAACGAATTATATATATATATATATATATATATATATATATATATATATATATAAGAAAGTGAAATGGTTATGCATACTGATGAATGCATAAGTAATGTATCTTAAGCAATATGAAGCACTGCTAAGCAAAGTTTACCAGTATTAAGCACACTTCATTATAATTGCTCATAGCTTAGCACTGCTTTAAATAGCGCAATAGCATTGCGCGGAGCTGCGCATCACGCCAACTAGCGCAAACAGAACATGTTTCCGCGCAGCTGTGCCACCGCGCTAACCAGCGCAATGTCGGGCAACGTTGGACAACGTAGAGCAACATAGAGCAACATCAGGCAACGTACAGCAACGTCGGGCAAATTTGAGCAAAGTCAGCAAAACATAGCCACACCTCCTAGCTGGTCTGGCCAGTAGTGAAATAAAAAGCAATGACAGGCCTCGAACCCGGGATACTGTGCACCATAATCACAGTACTGAACCACTAAGCCATGACAGCTTTTCATAAGTATGCACTTTCAACACACACATACATATCAATGTAAGTTTACCCATTGCTAAGCAGGTGTACCTTCAGCTGCGTTTTTTCAAAACTGGCCAATCACAAATAAGTGCGGGAAATGATGCATATTTAAGCTCCATAGGTGGGAATACTAGCCATAACTGGTTGTAGCTCCCATCTGCAGGCAGCAATGGCCGGTGCTGGAGAGGGCTCTCATTTTCAAGTGCAACGTTGGGGCATTGAGGAGTCAAAAGTAATGGTTTGGCTCCTTATCCACAATCATGAGGATAGACTCCTGTGGGGCCAGTACCAGGGCACCCAATACAAAGTGGAAACCTGGGACAGTCTAGCTTATAAACTCACCAGTGCCACAGGTGTCCCTCAGACTGGTGAGCAGGTCAGACACCACCAGGCAGACCTGAAAACATGCAAGGCAGATCAACTGGACCAGTGGATCCAGGAGGCCCATGGGATGGCAAATGCCCCACTACTGAGTAAGTAGCCATGAAATTAAGTATGTAAGAATTGCTATTCTAGTGTATACTATGGATAGGTATGTCTCAATATTACTTCAATTACTTCACAGCTGCAGGTGTCCATGCTGCGAATCAGCAAGCCTATGCAGATAGGCTGTGTCACCAGGCAGGTTAGTAAGTATTCTGCTTGCACTGTTATGTAAAATAAATGAAAGAGCCTGAAAAAAGTGTTTAAACACAATAAATGTATAATAATTCTCTAATAATTATCCTGCATGTACAGTAATATAAAATAAATGAGAGAGCCTCTAGAAATGTGTTTTAAGTCTTTAATAAAGGTATAATTCCTGGAGTGTGTCTGTGTCATTTTCTTTGATATGTTGTTGTACCCTTGCATTATAGAAATAGTACTGTCGTATTAAGTGCTGTTAACACACAGTTGGGTAGGCCCATATAAAGTGGATGAAGGGAGTGCCAGTAGCTTTTAAGCATATTCACAGTCCTCAACTGTTGGTTCATGCCCAGCATGTACAGGTTAATCTGGCACATGAGTAGCTTGGTATTGTGTTCCCCAGAAATGTCATTGCGCTGGCAGAAATGTAGGGAGCTGTTAACATATAACTGATAATTTCACCTAAACATATCTAGATAAGTATATGAAAGTAGAGATGTCAGTGTACCATCTCAGCAGTAGTGTGTCTGAGCAACTCACAAAATATGTAGCAGTAACACCTGCATCCCGGACAGTTTGTATGTCAGATACAGCACATGTATATAAAGATCTAGCAAAACCCATTTCACGATCTAAGGACAATTGTGTAGTGTAATAATACATGTACGGGACATATAACTGCAGTCAACAGGAATGTAGTGTAAACTAGAAGGATATATAAGTTGTTAATGGTGCTATCATTTTCCACCCTACTGTATGTGCATAAAAAATGCAATTCCACACCTCAATGGGTATGTCTAATCTCAAAACATTTGTTGGGACATATGCCCTATTGGTTTATAAATATCTGCATTTATTTCGATGCATGTGTCCAGTTCAAATACCACAATATTGGTGGCCTGTCGCCATCAATTAAACCTGCATGCTGTTGTAATGTCCACTGTTGTCCCATATATGCATGTGTCATGCTTGCTGTTCAACTGTTGGAACTCTGGTGTGTTGCGTTAATGGGAATACTTCTGCATGCTGTTATAATTAATTGGGAATGCTGTTGACTGTTACTAACCCATATTTTCATTAAATCCTCCTAAACATAGAACGTATGGGAAGGCCGGTCCCAGCGGACCCACCTGTCCCATCTCAGCTGTCGATGCCACCTGGCACCAGCAGGTCTGGTGCACAGCCTGGGACCTCCTCCTCTGTTGACCCTGTGCTACCTTTGGGTGGAAGCAGTGCAGGGGATGGGGCTCATCCCCCCGTGCAAGCATTGGTGAAGGAGGGCCACATATCACCCTCCGAACGGTCCGGGCCGTGGTGTGTAGGGAGAGTGAGCGTTCTGTTGCTGATCCTCTATGTCAGCTTGAGGCACAAGTCACGCAACTCACAGGTGAGCCTGCCCCTCTTACGCAGCCCCCAGCACAGCCACCCTCTAGGCTGTGAAGGTGCAGTGGTGACTGCCCATGGGTGGGGATCTCAGTTCCACTGTTGCCATCTGTGGGCATATGGGCTTGTGATTTCCAAACATCTTTCCCCGTCAATGGTGTTCACCCACCACATGTGTCATATTCCACCCCTGTATGCATCTTGTTTGTCTTGTCTGTTAACCTCCCCAACCTACCTCCACAAATATACCTACTTCCCCTACCCCACATTCCACTCTCACCTGAAAAAAAAAGAAAAAAAGGGCAATCTGCTCCCAAAAAAAAAATTACGGACCATACATAGCTGCCCATTTTGCACACATGTCCGCTGGACACATAAACTGATATTTAATTGGCAGTACAACATACTTTGTTGTCCTCACCCCTCTCACAGGGGTTGAAGGTTTCATATTTCACTCCAAATTTACTGCATATGCACAGCTGTTGCTGTTAAAGAAATGGGCAGCTATGGACCTTCCCTACACCCGTCCTGCACATCCCGAGCTGTTTTCCCTACTGTCTTCTCCTCTTTGTGCTCCATTTTCACCACTTTCCTATCTCCCTATTTTCTTTTCTTTCAAATAAATGAGCGTGGCGGTTAGCGGGAGTAAGCACTTTTAAGCAGTAGTTAGCAGGTTTGCGCAAGTGTGCACCTGTGTGCACTTGTGTGCGCTTAGCTAAGCATCGCGCAAACCCACGCAAACCCACTTACAACTGCTTAAAAGTGCCTTAGTCACTCTGTATGTCAGGGCCCTTGTTCTGCTCAGCAGCAAAATAAAACACCTCTGTCAGCCTCGAACCTCGGACCTTGTACACACTAGGCTGCATGAAGTACCACTAAGCCATGGTAAACATGCAACAAATTGGTGCTGAAATAAATATATCATGCATCAGAATGAGTGAAAGTAAAGGACAAATAGGAATGCCATAACACAAATCCTGTTCTGCAGATCTTTACCAGCAGTTCTTGTGGAATTGCATTACATGACTGTGAAAAGAGAACCAACCATTCTAGCAGGAAATAATGTCACAGCAGCACTTTGCAACCCCCACACAGTATCATAGCAGGACAAACACTAGCATATCTGATTAGGACAGAGGCCATTCTTCCCAACTGTGACTAATTTTCAGGCATGTCCCTGATTTTGAGACAGGTTTTAGCTGTGTCCCTCTGAAACCCTCTGAAAGGTACTGACATTAGGCAGAAAGGTGGGGAATTACACTTAATGAATAATGACAATAAGTAAGAGTTAGACACTGCTTGTACTGTAGGAAATTTGTATTAATCCATATGCTCTGGTTCTCTCAAAGTCTCAAATTAATGTCTCTAATATTGTAAAGGTGTACCTCACTTCTACCTACTTTTCCCTGAGTCTGTTCAAATATGTACCCATGTGTTTGAAAGGCCTGGCAGAGGCAGAAACACACAGGCATATCAGCTATTCTGCTGTTACACACTGTGCAAATAGCTTTGGAAGGAGTTCCAGAAGCATACCCTTATGTAGGAGTACAACACTGAAATACCAAGGGATGTAGCCATGTACTGGTAGCAACCAACTGTGACAATGCCATTGTTCCAGTGCTGAAAAGACCGGTGTGGTGCACAGACAAAGAATAACAGGCTAACCTCTGGCTACCATCTGGATAGGTCCACAGTTGGGAGCTACGCAGACAGACTACTTGCCTTATTAAACTAACAGGTACACAGCAACCCTTTAAGTCCAGCTAGATAAAGTTCACACATTAATACATAATGCTCTCTGTCCTTCTGCACCGCTACCCAAATGTACAATATACCTGTGTGTTCAGGGTCCACCAAGGATGTAGGTAGGCATACTCAGTACTGAAATTTGTATAGTTTCCTTGAGCAGCCTGTGCTAATGTCAACACTAAAAAAGCACAAACTGTTCAAAAGTGAGTAAATTAATGTTCACAGTATAGCAGTTCACAAACAGTTCATGTGCCAAATGAATACATCTCAATAACTAATTTTGTATGGCAGTTAAATGTATAAGTAGAAAAGAAACTACATACTCCCATGTATCTTGTGTTAGCATTTGTAGGGGTGAGTACAATTCTACACTGACAGCTGTGTAGTGGAAGTGGCAACATTCAGGTCTGAGTACAACATTTAAATCACTGGCTACACCCCTAGCTTCAGATATAAAAACTATACCAACCTTCTGACTTACACAACATTGTCCACAGCAAACAAGCATGGGCCCCACTTTGGAAAGCTGAAAGGGCTACACCTACCTGACATAGCAATTTATAGCATTGGGTTGCTATGACAGTGAGTACTGCAATTACCACACAGTAGGCTGCATGCAGTTACCAAATGGTGGCCACCAATTGGTGCAAAGGCCATCACATGCACATATGCAGATACCTATAAAAGCAGGCTGTACTTGCTGGCCGCACATGCAATCATCCCATTGCAGATGCTGAGAGAGAGAGAGACAGAGACAGAGAGAGAGAGAGACACACACCCCCACCCACACCAGGGAAAAAACAAAAACAAAAGAAAGCCAAAGACACACCAAACTGAAAACTACGAACACATACAAAGGAAAGGTATGTAACAGATATGTATTTACTGGCATGTAGTAGATGTATTTGAAGACTACTCTACATACTTTGAAACATCAATATGTGGCAGCAGTACATATCTATGCACAGATTCCCTGCATAACTACTGCCATGGACAAATCAGTGTGTAGCTGTGTGCAGTGGGACATAACTGTGATATATGTAGCTCAGCATTAAATGTCAAACATCTGAACCATGTTATCTGTGGACTGTACAGTAGTATGGACAATGGCTGTTTGGGGGAGTAATGCATACAGCTATATAACCATGGATGTGACAGAGTAGCACATGCATGATAGTTATATCAACATGTAGCTTAGCACTGGCAACTGCTGTACCAGGCTAGTATGCTAATCTAGCATTTGCAGCTATGTATATGCCCTCTACTATTACTGTGTGCTCACACGTGACACCTCTTCATGTTGCAGCAAGGCCCATCAGGTCAGCCATGAGGTCCAGGGACTTACAACAGTGTGGACCTTGTGTGTGTATGGCACACACATACGGAGAGATATATCTGTGTCACATATATTAGCATCTGTACATGTGCATAGAGCAAGGTACATACTGCAACTGTTTCTGAAGGGAGGTCATATATATGTTGGTGAAGGTTGTTATGTGCATATATGTATGTAGGTAGTAGTGCGTGGCAAACAAGACAGCATACAGTGCTGGTATATGACATGTGGTGGTTAAATGCTGTGGGTGTGATTTGTTTTACTTTGCAGTGTTGCAGCCAGTGAGGCCTGCTAAACCACATGGGCTGAGAACACCTTCAATGCATTTGGCACAAGACTGTGCAATATCATTACATAACTGCATACCTCACATACTTCGCATAATTGATATTCCCACCATGAAAGGTGTACTGTATATGTGCCTATATGTATATCTATATGTACACCAATGGATGTTGATATGTATGTGTGTGTGTGTGTGTGTATGTATATATGTATATATATATATATATATATATATATATATATATATATATATATATATATATATATATATATATATATATATATATAGAGAGAGAGAGAGAGAGAGAGAAAGAGAGTCATATTTACTGCGACAGATGCCTGGTGACAAAGCCATGGCCTCAAGCTCAATGTCGGAAATTCATTGGCATCCCTTTTTCTAAAAACTCTGTACCCATGAACTACCACATAGGTGGTAGTCGACTTAACACCGAAAGTGTGATAACAAACCATGGGACACAGGTGGACAGTAGTCTCCCCCTTGATAATCACAGTGCCACACTAGTCATGTAATCTGTCTACATGGCACACCTCATCACAAAAGCTGTGTCATCCAGGGAAAAAGAGGTCAGTGTTCCCCTCTACTCATCACTCACAAAACCCATTATAGAGTACAATGCCCCTTCTGGTGTGTACCTCACAAGACATCTACAGCAACTGGAAAGGCCACAGACATACCTCACAAAGAGTAATACTGTCCTCAAACAGATGCCCTATGCAGACCGTCTCACAAAACCACAGCTAGACTGTGTCGAATACCGGCAACCCAGAGGTGACCTCTGCCTAACATACAAAGCTATGTCAAACCCAGAGCTGTTGGACATGCTCCACGTAAACAGATCACAATCCCTACAAGCTACATGCTCTAGGGACCTAAACCTTGTCACCTCAATAACAGAACATGCTGGAGGGATAGATTCCTATCTCAGAGACATCCCATACTCTGGAACAAACCTATCAATAACAAACAAAGCTCCTCAGTAGCACTCGTCATGAATAGTCTTGATGATTGGATGGGAGATAGGAAATACACCACGGGAATCACCTCTGTGGCTCTGCTTGACAGGGACACATGAAATTAAATTACTTGGGTGTCAAAGGCCAGGGTACCGTCTGGCTAGGCTTCTATAGGCCCTAGGGCCAATAGCCTATTACCTACCTATGAACCAATACACACCCACATGTACTTGTTGCAATAATTGCTATGTGAGGTTGACTGAGTGTGATGGTGAATGTGTTCGTGAATGTGCCACAGTTGTGTATATGTGGGATAGCTTAGTGGGAAACTGTTTCTGTCATGGTATTATGTGTCCTAGCTCTGATCCCAGCAAAAGATGTATATGCTGTTGCTAGCCAGAAAAAGCAGTATGGCATACGGTCTGACGTAGTCCCTTTGTGTTAACTGGGGTGTGCTATTGGAGGATAAAGCAGTACATGTATGCTCATTGATTGGTACTGCTGGTGAATCAAACCCCTGTATGAACTGTAGTATTACCTGAAGCTGTAGGCCTAAACAGCACAGTACGGTGTATGTCCACATTGCTTGGAAACACTATTTTGTGTGTTCCCTGTAGTCCTCACAGATTACATACCTCAGGCATAAGGGTTTGTAAGTACTGACATACAGTACTGTATGGTACACACGTAAAGCTCATCTGGGTTGCCATACCTCTGTGTCCTGTATGTATGTCTGATGTGTGTGTGGGTATGCCTGTAACATGCCCTTGGTCATATGTGTGTTACAGGATATAAGTGCGTAACTAGTAACATGTATAGTCTAGTACAGCAGTACGCCACCTATATTCACGAATGCACACATATTGTAGGCAGGGGTTTTCCATCAACAACTAGTGTGGTATACTGGTAATACTGTAACTGGACTTTACAATCATTGCAATGGATTACATATTTCGTTATGCATTAACTTGATATATACCTCCTGTGGCTAGGTGGTGCATTGTGTCGCATACAGTGTACCATGTACTGTTGCATAGTCTTACATAGTGATTTCTCTTTGTTGCTGTGCAGAAAATGTTTTAATATATAGAGCGTGTCGGGCACTGTCAGGCAGTTGTGGGTTGAGCACTGATATGTGGTATTGAAAGTGTGTATCCTCTGACAGACAATAGTTTGCTATTTATGGCAGTTCAGTGATATCTGTACTGTAGAATGTTAAGTGTGCCACATGACTTGCTCACACATATTGTTTCATTGTCTTCCAGGGTCATGGCCCACCATCGCAATCCTGCCTATAGTCGTGCAGAGGATGAGATATTAACCACCAGTCTCATCCAACACTACACCCTGCTATTTTCAAGAACCAGCCAGGATCAGCATGAAGGGACTGCACTGTGGCAAAATGTTATCTGTAGGATAAATGACATAGGCATTCATAACCGGACATATGAGCAGGTATGACATCACTGCAGTAATTTACTTAGACATGTCCGGCAGCGTGCATCTGATGTCCGTAGGCAACAGCTTGCCACAGGTGGTGGGGTTGCCACCCATCCCCCCCTCACCAGAGTGGAGGAGCTGCTCCTAAGCCTGGGGGCTCCCGGCCAACAACAACAGCACACATGTATCATCATGGAGGCCGGATCCCTCCAGCAAGTTCACATGGAGCGTGCAGGTAAGATGGCATATCTGTAGTCTACTGTTACCTCTATTGTTAGATCATGCATATGTGAGATGTGTACTGTGTAGTTAGAAGATGTGGAGCCTGGTGTTGTTCAATACTGATAATTTGGAACATGAAGTGTAGGCCTGTGACTGTCAACCATTGTGCTACTGTAAGATTGCAAACCCACAGTAGCAATGCCACAGTTGTTGCCACTGACAAACTGTTTCATATCCTTGTAGGTCCCTCTGGTATGACAGCAAGGCAGCAGACCCATGCTGGTGAGTGTGTTCTATATTTAATATTGCAAATAAAATGTGCATGTCACAGGTGAGGTGTAGGCCATGTACACATGTAACACACCTACGCATAATGCATGCTGTGCATGTTTGCTGTGAAACTATGCACATCTCAGTAACATGAGTGGCTGTCTCAAACACATGCAATACATAGAGCATCCCAAACAATTGTGGCTACACTATAGTGGACATTGGATAGGCAGTCGATACACATGCACACGACATACACAACTCCGTCATACGCAGTACATGTTAATATGCTACACATGGCATATTCAGACACATGCTGTAAGGTCACACTCCAGTATCCCAAATGTCATCCACACAGCACACATAATATATCTGAGGGGTAGAGACCTATCATGGGGCAGTGCGACACTCTTCAACACACAACACATTCATATTAGGCAATGCTCCCTACTGGGCACCTTACAAACCCATGTAACAACTGGCTGTGAAATGGTGAATGTAGCCATGGTACTGCGGTTCAGGTTCAGCATGATAGGTGCCTGTCTGGCACACAGAAGTAGCCTTGAGTGACCACATGATGCTGCATGATGATGGCTAATGGTACAACACGCCATCCAGTTACAGTAACCACAGTACTACACATAGCATTCATTGCTATACACCTCAATGTCATGTGTGTGCAAACATATGCACCTATACACAATATGCATAGCAATCACCATTTGCACAAAGTGACACATATATGTCTTGTAATGCTATTGAGTGTATATGTCACATGACACACATTGGGTATGTGTGATGTTTAATGTTGCAGTTGTATTGTAGCATGCCATGTCATGGCTGGCACTGGCATGTCCACAATATGTTCTTCACTCACCATAACTACTGTACAATGGCTATGTTGAGCAATGGTATTCCATCAGGTATACACGCACCACTCATCCTGTGTGTATACATAGCATGCATGAGCTAAACCTGTGTCCACAATTATCTGCTAAAGACAGAGACGCTCTAATCATTAACGGATATCTATGTGATACACAGATAAACATCCAGCCATGGCATGTATACCTGTGAGTGATGGTGCACACCACATTGAAGAGCTTGTAATACTTGCACAGCAATGTTGTGTCCATGTACACATTGCGTTCCAGGGTGAGGCCAATCACTGAACAACAACACACATGCATCAAAGCCATGTATACTGTTATTAGCAAGGACTGTCTACACTCGCACTGCATGCTGTTGAGCAACACACGTCCTGCATGCTGACACATGTGATATGACTGTTTGTCTTGTGATACTGTACCCCACCATCAACCACTATTAGGTATGTTCTGGATTGCTGGTGGTGTGTGTGTGTGTGTGTGTGTGTGTGTGTGTGTGTGTGTGTGTGTGTGTGTGTGTGTGTGTGTGTGTGTGTGTGTGTGTGTGTGTGTGTGTGTGTAGTTGTGTGCATGTTTGCATGTGTGCATGTGTGCATTTGTGCAATTGTGCATGTGTGCATTTGTTCATGTGTACATGTGTGCATGTGTTCATGTGTTCATGTGTGCATGTTTTCATGTGTGCATGTGTGCATGTGTTCATGTGTTCATGTGTGCATGTGTGCATGTGTGCACGTGTGCATGTATGCATGTGTGCATTTGTTCATGTGTTCTGACATCATGTACAGGTCGTAAAGTGTGTTTCCTGTCTTCCTCTCACAGGTGCTGAGGTTGGGCTGGTTCACTGCAGCAGGGAACCTGATGTCACTGACACAAATAGTGATAATGAGGTAGGTGTGTTGAGGCACAGGCATGTTTGCCAGGGTCTGTCATTGGGCCACCAATCGACAGTACACAGCTGTCCACCCCATCCATGCACACAGTCATACTGCCAATACATCCCTCATCACCAATGCCCTTAGCTGAGGGACAGTCTACAGTTGGCAATGGCCAGGACAGTGTGGTACCTATGGCACATGCATCCGGACACAGCAGCCATACCCAGAGGTCTGGAATGGTACCACATAGGCAGATGTCCAGGGGTTCTCGTCGTAGCACTGCTGGTCATCATGCCCCTGGCAGATGTGCCACAGGTCTTACAACCTCACGCATGTTCCAGGCTGTCATAGAGGCACAGGCACATATGGAATGGTACACCAGACAGGGACTAAGGGCACAGAGGGCACATAACACCGCTTTAAATGACAGTATCCATGATCTAGCAGGTGCCATCCGTAATTACACTGAGGTCATGGATAGACGTTTGGGGTGAGACATTAGCTTTCCTCCGCAATGTCATGCCCATGTGTCAGGACAGTGCGGGATGGGTGAGACATTGACGTGGACATATGCCAGCAACATCAGCAGCTGGCAGTCGCTGCAGATGTCCCTCAAGTCACAGCCGCTCCCGTAGTGCCAGTACCAGCCCCAGCAATGTTGGGGGTGGGCTGTCAATAGACCGTCCTAGAAGACCACATACACGTGGCTCTGGACAGTCCCAGCAGGGACCTGGGTCCAGTGTACATATGTCTACCTCTGAGGATAGTATTCAGTCTGGCTCAGTACCTGATACTGTCAGTAGCACCCCTGCCAGTCACAGGTACTGTATTTGTGGCCGGAGACGGTAATCTGTAAAGCCTGGCAGGTACAGTCTGTGGCTGTCCCACAAATCCCTGTATATGGCAGCCACATGGTGGAACTGTGTGCATGCAGACACACACACACACACATAAACCAAACACCTAGGGCTAACACATACCTGCATACATTACATCAACATTGGCCCATACCAGTACTCTTGGCCCTCAGACACATACACACACACACATACATGTCGATTGTATGGCTCAATGTAGGCCTCTGGCAAACCAACAACACACCCTATGCATATGATGAAACCTGTGCCACCTCCTGTCATCTGTAACATTGATGCAGGAACAGACTAACATGGTGCTGATGCACTGGGTGACTTTATGGCAGTATAGCAATGTTAGCATGTTGTCAGCAGTAAAGTGTAATGTTATCCTTGAAGGTGTAGCTGAGCAGGCATGATGCATTAAAGCAATGATTGTCAATGTAGTATTGTTTACACCAGTGTTAATCACAATAGTGTATTGTCCACCCACGTGCCACTTGGCTGATGTGTGTAGTATTGGCAGCATGTGTTAGAGACTGGGCAGTACATGTGGGATGTGTGCAGTACAGGTTTGCAGGTGTACATTTGTGAACATGGTGGAGGTGCACTGTCTGCATGTACATGCATAGTGGACACATGGGCAGGGTGACATGCCCTGTATTACACAGTGTCAACACTCCATAGTTTCTATTGGTGGCCAGTATGCATTGTACTACACGCATTTTGGAACTTGAGTACACATGTGCGTATGACATGGTTTGACACTGTGCTGTGGGTGAAACTGTTACTATCTGTCATTGGTTTGCATTCTGGTAGTATACATAACCTCTACAGCCTGACCATAAACAATCGTTAGATGATGTCTTGACAACTGACACACAGATGTAGGACACACAGTAACATTTGTACCCTTCAGGAACTATACTATGCCAGTAACCAGTGGTGTTCACCTGCACCCATTCCTGGGACCACTCCTGATTGCCATATAGCTCACTTAGGTACAAGCAAACACAGTAGGGATATGTCCGTCCATGTCTGGGAATGCATAATGTGGCCTATAATACATTCTCTAGATGACACACACATCCTACACAAGGGTATCATACAGATAGATACCTGTTGTCAAACCCATGCTGTAAAGCTATAAGCCAACTAAAGCATGGTCATCCACCTTTACAAAACATAGTATCCCCATAGTACCACATAGGTAGTAGCCCCCAACATGTTGACAGGTACCGATGTGTACATACAGCCAAGTGTTACATCATCTCTCCTTTGGTAATCACATTTCCAAAGGTATTTTGAAATCCCTCGGTGAATCACATAAGCAATAAGGGGTCTGCATGCATATCCACAAAGGCTGTTGTACACCTATAATGAATAGCCATCATTGACAGACTTTGCTGCATTTTAACTGGTCTGAAATATACCTCAGGTATAAACCCTCACTCACACTATTCAATAGAAATCGTAATTAGTGTGCGTGACACGGATGACCTAGGCCAGGGATCACTGCAGTGGCTGGGATTGTCACAAGCATACAGATGTGACCTAAGGTCTGGAAAGTGGCAGCACACTCTGGCAAAGATAACAGATGTGTTCATGGAGAAAGCAGGGTTCCCACCTCTGAAATAATTGAGGTCACATATACGTATATGTATTTGCCACACAGCTACCTGACATGCAATGCACATACTATTGTCATTGTGATATGTCATATAGTAGTAAAAGCAAAACCCACAACACAGTGACCAACTGTGTCACACACGCACACTCACTAAGTGCAGGATTCAAACCCCTATCTAATTACTTTATGATACTGGACCAGTACACATTTACACGATGCACTATACACATTACTGGGAGTTCTCTTTTCCACAGGTATATTTGTAGGATGGTGACATCATCAGACTTGACAAAGTTAAGTATACCACTTTTAAGGTGTTGTAGTTGTCTCCAAAAAGGTTGCTCCTCTTCAAGGAGATACACACACACTGTCATACAGTTGTCAAGTACAGGATTTAAACCCCTACTTAACTACCCTATGATACTAGAGCAGTATGCGTTTACACGACGCGCTATACACATCACTGGGAGTTCTCCTTTCCACAAGTATATTTGTAGGATGGTGACATCATCAGACTAGACAAAGTAGGTTACATTAGGTGGGCTACATAGAAGGTATTTGTAGACACTTTGGCAATGTGATCATCAAAGGAGAGTTTACTGGGTCCCCAGGGCCATAATTACATTCTCTGTACATACTGGATTACCACTTATGTGGTAATTTGTGTGCTCTTTGTTTTATTCAAAGGGGATGACTGTGCATTCTTTGGCATTCTGCTTGAGGGCATTGTTTTGACACCAGGTATCTGTCTCTGTAAAACCCTTCTGTAGGATGTCTATGTCAGCCGTGGAGTCGATTATGGACCACAGTTATCAGTCATCTGCAAACTTGTTCAGCCATACTCCTCCCATGCTTGCCTGTACCTCTGAGCAGT
The DNA here is from genome assembly GCF_019279795.1 of Protopterus annectens. Lineage (NCBI taxonomy): Eukaryota > Metazoa > Chordata > Ceratodontiformes > Protopteridae > Protopterus > Protopterus annectens. Next base: position 504,886,984 of record NC_056725.1, on the reverse strand, counting down.
ATCTACTGAACAGGTGGGGTCCCAGGACCTATACCTGTGGGATGCCATTTGTGACTGGTTTAGAGTCGGACATGGCGCACGCAACTCTGAACATGTGTGTTTGATCTGTGAGCCAGTTGGCCACCCATCCTGTGACATAGCTGTCAATGTTCAAGCTGGTAAACTTGTCCATGATGTCAGAGTGGGGAATGGTGTCGAAATGCCTTAGTGAGGTCCAGGTGGGCTGTGTGGACTACTTTCACCTACATCTATGTCCTTGGTAACTGTTTCAAATGAGTCAACTAGGTTTAGGAGACAGGATCTACCTTTAACAAAGCCAAGTTGGGTAGAGTCCAGTGCCTGGAGGTCCCCATTGTCTCTGTTTATGGATTCCATGATAATTTGCTCCATAGCTTTGCAGACCAGGCTGAGTAGGCCTATAGGGCAATGGTTTCCTGGTTCTGTTGTGGCACCCCATTTGTGGAGCTGGATGACTGTTGCTGTATGCCATTCCTTGGGTACATAGCCTGTGTTAAGATTGAGTCTGGACAGTGAATGTAGGTGAGGGTGTAGTTCCTTTTGGGGCTGGTGTAAGTCTCAGCCTGGGACACCATCCAGTCCCATTGATGCTGTGTTCTTAGCTTTGGAGAGGGCTGGTTTTACCTGCATGTCCATGAAGTCTGGTGCTCTGCATTCTTCTGGGATGGACACAGGCTCTTTTGGGGGTGATGTGGGTGGGAGTTTGCACTACACTTGTCCCCCAGGATGTGGGCAATGTAAGTTGGTTCAGTGTATCTTTTTTCCATTTTGCAGTAGCTGACAGCATTTTTGAGAGTTGCCACCTAAATGTTTGGTATAGCTCACGAAGACTTTGTGGCTGTTATTCTTACATTCCTTGGCAATTTGTCTTTAGAAACTGGCCTTGGATTATTTTATGAGCGATCATTGTTTCTTCCTAATAATAATCAGTGATGCCTTTCCTTAAGTGAAGTTTGCTCTGTCATGTGTTCGTTCCCTCCTTCTGTTGTATAGCTTATTTATGTGTAACAACCATCAGAATGGTTTCCTATTTTTGGAGGAGTGCATCATGGTTTTATTTGGCATGTCTCGATCCATGCATCCCTGTAGATGCTCATAGAATGCACTTGTAAATGATTCTGCAGATTGTATAGCATTATCCTATAGCAAGGGTGCTTTTGAACTTTCCACTTTGGTCTTTAGAAGTGTGCTGTTTGCTTTAGAAATTTTCTTCACAGTGGTTTCCTTGACTGTGTGTGTGTGTGTGGGGGGGGGGGGGCGTGATGTGGATGTCCAGTGTGATTACTTTATGATCTGATATTACCAGTGAGTGGTTTATCTCTGTTGTGGAACACTGGTACCCCATGTTGGTGATGATCAGGTCCAGTACATTGTCACCTCTAGTGGGCATGGTAACCAGCTGTTCCAGAGCGTTTAAGTTTTTAAACTCTGGGAAGCATTGGGCAAAGGACGTTGTACACGAGTAATTCTCCCAGTCATTGTTTTGGTAGTTGTAATCTCCTCATATAATGGTGTTTGGTAGGACCTTTATATTTCCCACTGTTCTCAGGAATACTGAGTAAGGTTCCTGAGACAAGGTAGGTGATCTGTAGCAGGCTACAATCTGATAAGCAGCTTTGCCCAATGTTAGTTGCACTTGCATGGTCTCCAAGGCCTCATGCTGTGCCATTAACCTGAAGGTGTGGGTATCCATAAGGTAAATGGATACACCACTTCCTTTTGTATTTAACTCTGGGTTTTAGGGCCGAAGATCAGAGGGATTGTGAGTGTTTTACGTGGAGCATGTCCAACAGCTCTGTGTTTGACATAGCTTTGTATGTTAAGCAGAGATCACCTCTGAGTAGGCGATATCTTGAGAGTACAGCTGTAGCATTTTGAGACGGTCTGTGTATGGCATGTATTTCAGGCTGCTAATGCTATTTGTGAGGTATTTCTGCAGGCTTTCCAGTTGTTGTAGATGTTTTGTGAGGTACATAGCAAAAGGGGTGTTGTACTCTATTATGGATCTAGTGAGTAATGAGTAGAGGGGAACAATGTCCTCTTCTATTCTGCATGAGACACCTTTTGTGATGAGGTGTGCCACGTAGAAGGATTTCCAGACTACTGCGGGGATGTGATTATCACAGATGTGTCCACTGTCCACCTGTGACCCAAGGTCTCTTATTACACTTTCGGTGTTAAGTAGACTACCGCCTATGTTGTAGTTCATGGCTACAGAGTTTTTACCAAAGGGGATGACAATGCACTTTTTGGCAATGAGCTTGAGGCCATGGCTTTGACACCAGGCATCTGTCTCAGTGAGGCCCTTTTGTAGGATGTCCACATCTTCAGTAGTTTCGATTATGGCTTCTAGTTTGCAGTCATCTGGAAACTTCATTAGCCACAGACCTTCCATGTTAAAGTTTACTTCAGGGAAGTAGATACCAAACAGGGCAGGACCCAGGACTGAACCCTGTGGTACTGCACTTGTCTCTGGTCTAATGTTGTACTTGGAGTCTGCTACTTTCACAGTGTGTGTTCTGTCAGTTAGCCAGTTGGCATCCCATCTTGCGACATAGCGATTTATACCTAGTTTAGTGGGTTTATCTATAATTCTAGAGTGGGGGATCGTGTTGAAAGCCGTGGCAAGATCTACATAGGCTGTGTGAACTACCTTACCCTTGTCTACAGTTCTGGTGACTGCTTCAATGATGTCTATCAGGTTTAGGAGACATGATCTGCCTTTTACAAAGTTAAATGGTTGTGGTCCAGAGTTTGGAGATTACCAATGTCTTTGTTTATAAGTTATATGATGATACATTCCATGGCCTTGCAGAGCAGGCTCATCAGGCTGATGGGCCACTAGTTCCTGGGGTCCATGGTGGCTCCACCCTTGTGTAGTGGGATGGCCGTCACTGTGCGCCATTCAGCAGGCACAAAGCCTGAGGTGAGGCTATGACTGAACATGGTACGTATGTGTGGTGCCTGTTCGTTCTGTAGTTTGTGTAGAACACAGCCTGGGATGTCATCTGGTCCCATGGATGCTGTGTTCCTGGCTTTGGAGAGTGTTTTTTACCTGTGCAGCCATGATGACAGCAACTTTGCAGTCTTCCGTTATAGAGATGTGCTCTTTCATGGGTGAGAGGGAGGTAAAGTTAGCACTGATCCTATCTGCCAGGATATTGGCAATATCATTTGGGTTTGTAAATTTAGTGCCATTGTGCTGTAACTCAGAGCAGATCTGAGTGTTGCCATTGAGATTCTTGACATAGCTATAGAATGCTTTGTGGTTGTCTTTAGAATCAGTGTCGATTTTGTTTTCATAACTAGCTTTGGAGGATTTTATCATGGATCACAGCTTCTTACTGATGTGGACCATGGAGCTCCTCCCCTCATGGGATTTTACCCTCTTTTGCAACAGTATTTTCCTTCTGTTGTGCAGTTTGTTGATGGCAGGGGAACACCAGATTGGCTTCCTTTTCTTGGAGGTTAGCATCTTGGTTCTGTTTGGGATAGCACGATGCATGCAGTCATGTAAGTGCTTATGAAGTGCAATTGTGAAGGATTCAGTAGTCGTAACTGTATTGTCCATCTGCATGGGTGTCCTGCAGTTCAGCACTTCTGTCGTAAGAAGCATGAAGTTGGCTTTGGAGACATTTTTTAACATGGTTTCCTTAATGGAGGTGTGGGTCCAGAATGTGGATATGTAGGGTAATTAGCTTATGGTCAGATGAGACCAATGAGGCGCTGACGTCAGGTGTGGAACACCGGTCATGCAAGACAAACCAAACCCCGTAACCAACACAAATAACCACTAAGTGAGCTAAATGCTACTCATTGCCAGAAGTCTCAGCCTCCAGATGAACACACTCGAGGCACTTCTCATTATGGAGAATATTGATATCTGTGCAGTATCGGTAACCTAGTTCAAGGCTCCAGACAGCACACCAGTACTACCAGGATACTACTCATTTCATACCTTCCAGCATCAGAACCTGAATCATAGCAAATAGGGTGAGGATGTATCCATATTCATCAAGGATACCTACACCTCTCTCTACATGCTCTCTACAGGATATGAGGATATGTACCCATAGAATGTTGCACAGCAACGTTCTTCACACTCCACAGGGGTGGGGCCACAAAACCCCCTTGGCATTCATGCTGTATGAGCCTGACAAGTGTGTTCTGCAAGGCAATAGAGCCAATCATAATGGAGTCAACAATACAGAGATTGGGAACCTTCACACAGTTGAGCACACACAGTTTGGCTTCATCAAACGCAGACCACGCCTTCTGAACTGGGAGGATTTCTTTGACAGTTACCCAGGCTATGGATGATTGATATGAGCTCCACACAGCCTACCTATACCTCGCTAAGGCCTTTGACACCATTCCCCAGTCAGGTATCATAGATTAACTCACCAACCTGGCCATGAATCCATACATCACAAGATGGATTGCAAACTAGCTCACAGATAGATCCCACACATTACGAGTTGCTGGCTACATGTCAGACTCTACACCGGTAATGACTGGTGTCCCCCAGGGTTCAGTCCTGGGGTCCCTCCTGTTTGGTATAGACTTCTCAAATGGACATGCCAACATAGGAGAGTTGTGGTTGACTAAGTTTCCTGGGAACTGTAAAGTGTTTGCCATAATAGATTCCCCAGAAGACAGACATATTCTCCAGAAAGGACTCTATGAGACAGATGTGTGGTGTCAGAATCATGGCCTCAAGCTCACTGTGGAGGAATGCATAGTGATCCTCTTTGTTGAAAACAAAATACCCACAAACTACCACATGGGTGTTACCCCCTTAAAAATGACAAGGTGATAAGGGATCTGGGGACACAAGTAGATAGTCATCTTTCCTTTGACAACCATGTTGCCAAAGTGATTGGGAGATCCTATGTGGCCCACCTAATCAACAAAGGGTTTGCATCAGGGTCCAAAGAAGTAGTGTTGGCACTCCACTCTTACATCATCAGACCCATCATTGAGTACAGTGCACCATTTTGGATGTACTCGACTTAGCATATCCAGCAGCTGTAGAGACCACATAGGTACCTCAACAAGGGGATTACTGGCCTCAAACAGTTGTGTTATGCAACACAACTTGTAAAACTAAATCTGTTCTTCATTGCATACCACCTACTCAGAGGCACACTCTGCCTAACATACAGAGCCATGTCCAACACATAACTGTTGAACATGCTCCATCTACACATAACAACATTGAGTCACCCTACACATTCCAGGGATATGGACCTCATCAGAATGATGAATACAACATGCTGGTGGGATAGAATACCATCCCAGACACTTGCCTTACTGTGGAACAGAGTCCCAATGTACATCAGACAGAACCCCGCACTGACACTCTTCAATTGGAACCTTGATGAGTGGATGGGAAACAGACAGTTCATGCCAGGCATCACATCAGCAGCCCTACTAGAAAGGGGCTTAGGGTACTAACTATTAGAAGTAGGCCTTGGGAGACTACCCAATGGTGTGATGAAAGCTGCAAAACTTGCGTAGGCTGATATATGCCTTTGTGGAGATAGTCTACTACATACCTATGGACCTATGTGACAAGTACATGTCTACAGATAGTAGATGTGTACTTCATTGCACAGTCATATTGTACAGCAGGCACATGGACCACATACACTGTAATGCTTACAGATACTGTTGGCTGTTATGTACAGTGGGAGAGATGTGCACCTCATGTCTTTCGTGCCATTGGGATGTGTGCTGGGTGGAACAGTCCTGGAAGACTCCCTGTCATGGTCACCCTCTTACACACATCTCTGCCCATCCATCTTTGGCTTATTATACTGTGTTCCCCCTACATATATATATAGGTACATAGGTAGGTGATAGGCTATCTGCCTGAAGGCATATATTAGTATGGCCAGAGTGTGCAGCTATCACCACCCATGGAGTTAGTTCCTTAGGCCTCTGTGCAGTAGAGCTGATGAAGTGATCCATGGTGTGACAGTTCAGTTTCACATACACTCATCAAGGCTCCTCTGGAAGAGTGTCAGTGAGGGACTTGGCTTAATGTCGGTTGGGAGCCTGTTCCAAAGCAAGGGAAGTCTGTGAGTTAGTCATGTATCCCTCCAACATGTTCTATTTAATGTTGTGATGATGATATCCCTAGAGCATGTGGTACAGTGAGCTTGTGTTTACTTCAGATAGCGCATGTACATCAGTTCTGCATTGGACATGGACCTGTCTGTCGGGCAGAGATCTCCTGAGTAGACAGTATGCAACAGAGTACAGATTGAGTTAAATTCAGTCTGGTTGCATAGGGCAACTGTTTGAGGCCAGGAATCCTCTTGTTGAGGTACTTCAGTGGTCTTTCCAGCTGCTGAAGGTGCCTAGTCAGATTCATCGCAAGTGTGTTGTGGTACTCTCTGATGGGTCTGATGACTGATGAGTAGAGGGAACCTCCTTTGACCTACATGCAAAGTCCTTGGCAGTTTGTGGGAACACATAGCATGATTTTCTAACCACTTTGTGAATATGTTTCTGGAAGTAGAGATGACTATCCACATGTGTCCATAGATCCCTTATTATCACTTCCATATTTAGGGTGTTGGCACCTATGTGGTATTTGTATGACTGTAGCTCAAGGGCATAATTTTTACACCACATATGTCTAACTGAGACCCTTTTTAAGGATGTCTCTGTTGTCCCACACATCGATTATGACAACTTTTTTGCAGTCATCCACAAACTTTGCTAAACATAGCCCTTGTGTGTTTGACTGTATTTCTGAAAAGTATACACCAGACAGGAGAGGTCCCAGGACTGAGCCATGGGGGACAGCAGTTGTTACCAGCTTGAACAGGAGACCACAGTTCTTACCTTGTGGGATCTATCTGTGCCTCAGTTGGCAATCCATCAGATGACATACATATTTATGCACTGGTTGTTGATTTTGTGAATGCAACATGTGTCTGGGATGTTGGAAGATGCCTTTCCAAGGTCTATGTGGGACGTGTGTAGCTCATTTCATTGATGTATGTCCTGGGTGACTGCCTTGAAAACAGTCTAACAGGTTTGGGAACCATAATCTGCCCCTGACCAAACCAAAATTGGTAGGATTGGGTGTTTGTAGGCTCACAATAGCTCTGTTTATGAGTTCAATCATGATGGACTCCATGGCCTTGCAGATCAGGGTTAATATGCTTATAAGACAATAGTTCATATGGTCTGTTGTGCACCAACACTTGTGGAGTGTGCCAAATGTTGCTGTAACGCATTCAACAGTTTCATATCCTGTACAGAGGGTGAGTCTCAACAGACTGTTCAGGTGCAGGATCTGTTTGTTTTGGAGTTCACATATGACACAGCTAGGGAAGCCATGTCATCCCATAGACGCTGTGTTTTTAGGTTTGAAAAGTGCTGTTTAACCATTGTATATGCGATTTCTGGGTTTTCACAGTCTCCAGGTATGATAATGGGCCCTTTTGTCAGTGAGAAGGGGGTAAATATGTATGAACCTGTCTGACAAGATGTTGGCGGTGTCAGTCATTTACATGTATTCATTTACAGTTTGCACTGAATCAGAACATATATGTGTTTACATTGATATATATGACATTGCGAAGAAAGCTTCATGGTTCTCTATGGACTCTTTGACAATATTTTTGCCAGAACATGGATTGGATGATGTTAGGAGTGCTCATTGTTTATTGATGATACTGATCGGAGATTTATTGGTCTTCTTTGAATTTTCACTTTTTCTGAACAAGTTCAGTACTTGTAGTACATAGTTTGATTATGACAGGAGTCCAATATATTATATGGGTCTGTTTTCATATAACTGTGTGCGCAAAGCAGGATTGGTGAATAGTGACAAGTTTCTGGGGTAAGAACTGCAACTGCCAGATGTGTGTGGCCCACTGCTGTACTCAGACATGGCCTAAGTGTGTGAGCATGCCCAGTATGACCTTTCAGTATGTTGCTGAATGAGATTTGCTAAATTTGTTGAAGTGTGTGAGTATGCCAGTATGGACATATATACTATATGTGTGTGAAAAATCAAGTTGTTTTTTACTTTAGGGCTCACCTTTGTGTTGTACATCGACAGGAAGCACTCTGTGCCTGCAGGGCTTCCAGGAGTTGCTTTGCATAGACTTATCAACATTTATACATACAGGGGGGACAACTATTATTTGTACATTTCTACCCAGGGGGCACACCTGATTGTTACTGTGGATGTACATTGGATGAGGGGTTCACCTGATACTTATACACATTTGCTAGGCCTGAACTGCTATGTCAGGTACTCCATTTCAGTCTGTACTGTTGCCTATCGTACTGGCTTGAGGCATGCTACTGTACTACAGAACTTAGCTTCCAATTTCACGTGTATTAGTTTGTGACTTCATAGCCTACCCAACCCACATCACACTGCCTGGCCTGCTGTTATCTGTCTGCATAGGCCTGGGGGGAAGTTCAGAGGGCATGATACAGCATTTGTTTGTGTTTGTGTTAGTCTACAATTGTCCTGCTGTGTCTGTGCCAGTGAAATGCTGTCATGGCTTAGTGGTTCAGTACTGTGACTATAGTGCACAGTATCCTGAGTTTGAGCCTTGTCACTGCTTTTTATTTTCCTGCTGGGCAGACCTGACTGGTTAAGGAACAGTAAAGCAGGTGTGAGCGTGCTTAGCCAACTTTTCCTGACTTTGCCAAATGTTGCCCAACATTGCCCAACGTTGCCCGATGTTGCGCTAGTTTGCACGGCACGCAGCTCCACGCAATTGTGCTTAAATATGCTAAATAGTGGTAAAATGTGCTTAACACTGCTTTATATTGCTTAATATAGGACAATGATGCCTCAGGTGGTGCTGCAGGGCTGCTTATGTCGGATGCACATAGTACATTCCCTATACATGTTTGAAAACAGGTAGTGTCAAGTTAGGCATCCCTTTTATTGTATGTGCAAGTCAGAGAGAGGTGTCATTTCCAGGGTTCCTACTGAGTCAGTGTATGTGCTATGCGTTGCCTCTTTGCCAAGGCCAGGGCATACTGGGCACGTCTCCTTCTGCCTACTGGGGCAGGCTCAGGTTGTTCCTCCTCTGAGTCATGCTGTGCCTGTGCAGGCCTTGGCAATGCTGGGGGGCTGTTTGGCCCTGCCCCATGCTGTTCCTGCTGCAGCTGTTTTCGCAGGATCATATTGTGTAGCATGGCACATACCATGACAATTTGGGTACATGTAGTTGGTGAGTACTGCAAGGCTCCACCAGATGTGTCCAGGCACCGGAACCGTGACTTGAGCATCCCAAACACATGCTCAGTGTTTCTTCTTTGTACGTGTGCCTCATTATGGAGTTCTTGTTCGGGTGTGTGTGCATTTCTGATGGGTGTCATCAGCCATTGCTCCAGTGTATATCCAGCATCCCCCACTAGGTGACTGTCAGGGATGTCCCCATTGGCAAATCTCTGGTACAGCTGCGTCAGATGCCAGATGTGGGAATCGCAATAGCTTCCAGGGAAGCCAGCACACACATTCATTATTATGCCCTGGGCATTGCACACAACCTGGCAGTTGATGGAGGGGAAGCCCTTGCAGTTGATGTAGACACTACCTCGCTCACCGGGTGGTGCTTTGATGTGTATATGCGTGCATTCTATTGCACCCACCACCTCAGGGTATTCCGCTATTTGGTGGAAAAGACGCATATTGCTGGCCAATGCCTCACTGGAATTGGGGAAATATACATGCTCACCGACATGGGCTGACATGGCATCCAGGAACTGGTGCAGTACCCTGGATGCTGATGCCTGTGAAACCCCCATCCTATCACCAGTTGGTCTCTGAAAGGTACTGGTAGCTACTATTCATAGGCCAACACATACCTTGGTATCCACTGGGATGGGTTCCCCTCTGTTGGTTCTGTGCGTGAGGCGCGGCCGGCACAGCTCAACAATTTGCTGCAGGAGGCTAAGGTCCATTCTATAACGCTCCACTATCTCCAGCTCATGTAGCCCCTGGTAGGTTACCCTGGGTCTGTACACTCTTCTCTATCTCCTCACTGTGGGTTGCTCAGCAGCATTCACAACATCACCACCCTCAGCACCTTGCACATGTTGGTTTATAATAGCAATGGCAATCCCTAACATTTTGTCAGCCTTAAGCTTTTTGAGTTTTCACTCTTTCTATACTGCAGTGTTGTAGAGTTCTTGTGAAAAAAACAGGTTAGACTGCTGTTTGCAGAGTTTAAATTGCTGGGCTGGGCTAGTCGACTGCCTGTGTAATTGACTGATTCTGATATATTTCACCTGGCAGCTCTGCTAGTTCTCCTTGGTTAACTTCCTACTACTTCTTTTCCTTCCTTTTTCCCTTTCTGTTTCCACAAGGGGCAGCGGAGCGCAAACAAGTGCACACGCGTGCACACAAGCATACACGCACCCACACGGACGCACACGCTGTGTGCCCATTTGCAAGAAATTTCAGATATATCCACGGCGTACACCTTTGGTTTCTTGTTTTCAGCTACTACCACTGTAAACACACCTCTTGCAAGCCTGAGCAACTCAGGGCAAACACAAGCCACTGTGCTCCAATCACCTTACATTCTTTCAGACATACCCCCTCATGATATCACCTATCTTCTACTCGACTACTACCCTACTACTACACTTACACTCTAGGGACATGGCTCACATGCCGGGGAAAATTTGGATTCACTATCCTTAACCTCATTTGCATAGGATTGCCTACTAATGCTTGGTTACATCTCTCACACTGAGCTTCTCCCCCTTAGCAACCACTACTCAATGGCCATGTTGTTTGCAGCCTGCCATTCACTTGCATGGCAGAACAAGCTTTGTAGTGTAAATGCACATTTGTGGCTATTTTTCCCTTTTTTTCATTTTATTTAAAGCCAGGCATGTTTGCGCGATGCTCCACTATGCTTAAACATTGGTGACCGGGGAAAAAAAATAACATTGGATTTTACGGATTTACAACATTTGCAAATGCCAATGGCCTTATATTTGGCCATTGGCATGCTTACTCAACTAGATGCATCCTTTATTTGGAGCTGTCATAGCTCCGTTTAGCTATTTGCAGAACGGTACTCCGTTACCAATGAAGTACATTTCTGCAGATAACACTACTCTTACACAGACAGGTTAGTGGTTCCTGGATCACAAATTTACCTCATTTGCATAGCTTTCAGCAGCAAATGAGGTAATTTGCATACCATAACACTGTCCGTGCAAGAGTAGCTTTAGAAGCTCTCATGCATGCTCCTGCCGGCTATTGCTGAATCGCTCAGCAGACATATTGCCTGTCTGCCATCTTACACTGTTCTTACACTCCATGCAAGCTTTCATAAATCCGGCCCAATAACTATACAGAATATTATATTCATAAAGTAGCAGAAAGTATTCTAAGAACTAAGCAAACACGGAATGAAGAAAGGAAATTTTGCCAGTAGGGATGGCTGCAAGATGGAGTACAAAAAATAGGCAATAGGGGGATGGAACCTAGTTGAGAAAACTGACAATGGAATGGAGATACTGGGAGCAAATAATTAATGAGGGAAGGGTAAAAGAAGCAGATGTTTACATTGGTCTAGGCTTTGAGCGAACATTGTTACAAAGAAGTGGAGTAGAGTGCGGAGGCATGTATTGTATGCAGCAGAGCACAATGGAATGAGGGATTTTTTTTTATATAAATATAAATTGTAGTAGATCCAGTGAATACAGCATGAATTAATTTTAAGAAATTTGTAATTTAGATAGAAAAAAGTGACTGGGCATTATAAGCCAGTGTGGTGGTGTGGTACTATATTCAGGTGGGTAAAGAATGGACAGATCAATTGGTCAGATACACTAAAATAAACAATCTGGGGAGCACAAGGTTAAAGGCAAAAAGCAAGAGAAGAAAAAGAATTGTGACAACAATCTGAAGTATTCCAACATGATTATCAAGTGAAAAGCTGAGGCAGAGTAATTTTAACAGAATGTAGTAAAAGTAACAGAAGACTTGATGGATTGAATGATAAGGATGGAGGACAGAAGTAAATGAAGGAGCAGGTGGCTGCTGGGGATTGAGGCCTAGAGCAAGACATGTTGTGTCTGAGCACTGTCTAGCCAGAAAAATAAGTAGTCGTTACATAATATACGAGACAGAATTGACTGCAGGCTGACTTGGGATGGGAGGAGCAAGGTTTGGTTGTAGGCTGTATCTTTACAGGCCTAATTATGAAGGAACTCCTTCACAACCTATAACACAGCTCTACTAGTTGAAAAAAATCCAAGCAGAATGCAGACTAATTTGGAGCTTGGCAGCTGTCTGATGTGAAGCTAGAAATGTATTGCTGGGTAACTATCGTATAGCAAAAGAACATCAAGGTAAGGATGGCATGTTAGAAGAGATAGATTGTTGGAGGATGGACAACACAGAAATGAAAAGTTTACTACAATTTCAGAAAGCAAAGAAGGGAAAAATGCTGCCAATAAAGACAATATCACAGAGGTTATATTTTGGGTACAGATACATGTATAATTAAGTAGGAGGTACAACAAAGGTACATGAGTACTTGTAGGAGGGCATGCATATTTGAGAAGGAAAATGTCCATCAATATTTTGAAGATACTTACACAACATTATGAGCTGTGCCTGTGCAGAAATTTTGTATGATAATGCTTCCATATTATTTAACATTGGCTGGCACAAACAAAGTGTATGACTGTATGACAGTGCTTTTGTTTGCAAATATCACGTGGCTGTCGCACTCAAAATCCTGGCTGCTTTGCTATATGGACATTGCAACTTGCAATTCACATGCAGCATACTGCAAAGCACAGTATTACAGAGTAATATGTGCAGGAAAACTCTAGTGAGGCAGGTTGTGTTTGGGCAGCATAGCTGAAGATAGCATCAGGAGGCACCGATGTACCACATGGCAGTGTTCACTCATTATAATGGTTGGATGTAAAGAAGGACACTTAAAAATGGTGAGAAGTGGATGAGTGCATCCACATGCATGTAGCATCAACCATTCCCCAGAACTGTACAGTCACATCAATTTCATTAATACATGCATAATGCTGAGGCAACATATACATAAGCCCTAGGCAGTGTTCATAGTCAGTTACCTGCCCATACACCTCACTGTCACCAAGATCAAATATACTGCTCTAGTTCAAGAAATTATCCTGCAAGGAAGGTAGGAAGAACAATTTTCAAGCATCTGTCAGGGACTATGCTATACTGAAAACTACACACCATTGGATTTTCAATATACCAGTACAGAGTTTCTCTGAAACATCCGGTGGGTTTCAGGCAGGCCAGTTTAATTATATGGGATGTGGGTAGTAAAGATGTATTCAAATGCTGTTTATAAAGTGGTTTTCAAGTGTGTATCTATAGCTATCAGGACAGCAGTAAGTTTTGCCTACTGGCAAAGGGGAGGACTACAGAAGAAACACATATTTGCTTGGATTATTGATTTTGGAGTCAGTGGTGGTGCTGCGGTAGCGTTGTCACCTCACAGTAAGATGTTGTCCTGTTAGATTCTCAGCTAGAGCATTTTCTGTGTGAAAACATGTGTGAATGGGTGTACCTTCATTGAAGGTTGTACGTCAGAGCCGGCAAATCGGTACGTAAAAAATCTATTGCCATCATTAGCGGACCGGAGTTCCGCTGTGGCGACCCCTAACCGGGAAAAGCCAAAAGACACAACAACAACATTGATTTTGGAGTCAGTGTTCCACATTTCTATTGCTGTAGATTTACAAGGGCTGCAGTAGCAACAGCAGCAGCGTTAGCTGAAATGGTGCAGGTATACAGCACTATTACTGTGTCTGTTTACAAACATAGTGAATGTCTACGAGTGGGAATCGGAAAGAATAATTTTGCAATACAGAGTTTCACTGGAAATGTAATTGTTTATATTGCTGAAGAAGTGAAAATTCCGGAGTACAGTTATGATTTCACAAACAGTGCAGTTAAGACGTCTGTCCCATTCTTGTTTATATTCAATGAAACATTTAAATGCCATAAAACTTTATTCTGCTGGCAAAATATACAATTAGAAATGTAATATAGGAAAGATGGTATTAATCCAGTTCATAGGCAGGTCATGTTACCTGACTGCTACCTATGGGACCACTTAAATGTGTTTGCACCCAGGCAAAAGATACAACCCTTTTATGGTAAATAGTAGCAACAGCGACACAGAAAATAAAATCTTAATGATACATATAAGAATACCAGGATATAACACGAGTGAAGAAGGCAAAATTGTAACCTTCAAGGTGGGTTTGATTAGTGGTTAAGGTAACTAATGGGGCAGCAGGGAGGGATGGGTGTTACCATCCTGGGGTGGGAAGGCGGACCTGTGGGCATCCCCTGTGTCTGTCTCTGGTGGAGGCTGGAGGTGGTGCATCAGTAGGAGTTGCCTGTATGAGGGTAGTAGGGTGTGGAGTTGGCTGAGCTGCCATAGAGGTAGAGCAATTCACCCCATCTCTCCACTGCACCCCCCCAGGCATACCACAAGGTCTGAGAAGGGAGGGGGAGTAACAAGGGTAGGCCATGAAATGTATGACATCCCAGCTAAATAACAGACAGTGTGATCCCAACCCCCAGCACATCTTTAGGATCCTTGCTGTCTCTAGAAAATTTTGCAGGCATTGGTTTGGGGGTAGACTGGAGTTCTAACAGGCTCAGCAAGGACAGGGGGAACTGACTGAGATTTTTATACAAATGAAAGAACGGGAAGAAGAAGACAGAAACACCCAGCAACCTTCAAAACAGATACAAGAAACAACTCAAAAGGACCAAACTAGGCTTTATGAAAGGCAAACAGTAAACCCGACATTCACATTATTCCATGGATTTCTGAAACTTCACCTGCTCCAAAGACTATCTTTAAAGCAATCCACAAATGACCAGAAAACAAAACAGATTAGCATGTGAGACTGATAACAGTGGTAGAATTTCACTAATACTGCTAGGAATGTCCATGTGAGTGTGTGGTGTGGAAGAACTACCACACCAGGGTTAACCACCCGGCCGTGTAAACCTTGGTTCTAGATGATTGTCACTGTTGAAGTGACACCCTGACCCCATGTACAAAAATGGCAAAAGGGATTGTGGACAGATGGATGATGTTTACCTTACAGCCCTTCCTATAAATAACACTTCTGATCTCCTGACATTCACAGTGCCTGCTGCTTCTCATTTCACTTTAAAATTGCTCTCCAGAGAGAAAAGTCATAGAACAGAACAACATGCTAATGAAAGAGTCATGAAAAAAGCCCTTCCTCCATGCATTTTAATAAGTGCAGTAGATTTTATTGCTAAGCCTTCTTGTCAGTCAATTTAATATTTTGCAATCATCCTTGTCAGTTGTGCTACTTTTGTGCACTAAGAATGATGTTATCATGTATCATAAAGGTATATTAAAATGTAATGAGGCAAGAAATATAACATGTTAACAAATGTCATTTGATCTCTCCTAAATCATTGAAGCTACTACAAGATGGACAACAATCTTTTGCCTTCATCTTTTTCAGTAACTACTGAGGCAGGTCAAGGTGATATTTATGAGGCAGGTCAACGTGATATATACTTTCCTGTTAGAAGCAGTAGTTCTTGTGTTCAGCAGTGCCTAGGTCTATACAAACTAAAATGATACAGGTTGACTGGGAGTGCCAAGCATTACAACAACCCTCATCTCATAGTATCTTCAGTATCTTAGTAATGAGAAGCAAGTCCTTCTGATCAGGCTAGGAGTTCCACGTCATATTCATGTAATTCAGCATTCACTTATGTGAAGGATTTGTCCTACACTAATTCAACTATGAAGCGTCCTTATGCAGATAACTAACTAATCATACGTGATATATGGCCTGAAAGCTTGCAGTCCAGACTATCTAATTATTTCAGTTTAATAGATTTTCATGCCAGGTGCATGTTTGTATACAATAATTCTCAACCACTGGCCTTTGTAATCCTGGCCTAAGATGCCAAATACTTCAGTCAGAATCTATTCATTTTCAGAAGGCCATTTGTTACACTTTGCTTCCTGTGTCAGGTAACCAGCTGTATATTTCTATGTGTTTATATATATATATATATATATATATATATATATATATATATATATATATATATATATATATATATATATATATATATATATATATACACACCTGTTTATCTACTGTGGGTTTGTTTGACCTCTTGACTTGTGAAGTCCAAAATACATTACATTATTGCTACAAAATGATTTATTTCAGAAACTGTCCAGTTACAAAGATCAAAAATGTTCCAAAACAGTAAGAACTAGAACAACTTACAAATGTATTAAGATTTTCAGTATACGTTATGTACAGATGGCTTAGTTATAGAGTTGTATGAACAGGGTGTGCATGGAATAAGTTTATAGTACATGCACAAAGGTTACAAGGTTTACAGGGATTCTTAAATGATTTCATGCTTACTCAAGTAAATATTCATATAGTACCAACCTGTAAAGAAGCTTAACAAACAATGTTATAGCAGGTTTCACTAAGGACAAAGATCTTCATAATGGAATAAATATATTTAGAGATCAGCTTACAGCCTTCCAAATAACAAGACTTTGATGGCAAGGTCCTTAGCTTGTGCAGAAAAAGATGTTAGGAACCTAAACATGTCTCATTTCTTCTGCTTAACTAAAACTTTGGCATGGATATCTATTTATAAACAGTTGATTTCCAATGATTCTAACATGTCTGAGAATCATGTATTCTGTATATTATTAATATATTATACTCTTACAACCAAATTACAGTGCTCTTGTATCTGATAATTATCTAAATTTTCACTTCAGTCATCGTTGCCAAATTACTGGCTGCTATCTCTCTTCCTTTACCCACTTATGAGTATAACTAACATTTCTCCTTAAATATTTGCAGTCTTGATTAGCATTTAGATCAGATTTCTGAAATACATTCTTTCATTTATACACTTGTTATATTTTTGCTTTATAAAAGATGTTGTAAAGTCCAAAATGTCTTACAAAATAACATGAAACTGAAAAGCAGGAAAATGCTAAAAAATATATTTGTATTAAAATATTTGCATAGTAATACTTTATGAAATACAATTTTTTTCAGATGTGTTGCTTAATTGGTTGGTTGTATTTTAAGCCATATGTTGCTGTACTTACTAACATAAATCTGCAGACCTATTACTGTAACAGTAATTCTACAAAATGTTGCCGCTAGGGTGAGCAAGCGCAGGCCTATTTATGGTACTCCACAAGCTTATTATCACAAGGTGAAGCAAACTTAGCAGTTTAACAACCTGACATTAAACTAAAGAGAGAATATCAGTGAAGCTCCTGCGTAGTTAAGACTGATGGCTCACGCATCATGTTGGCACACACACACACACACACACACACACACACACACACACACACACACACACACACACACACACGCACACACATGTACGTGTGCACACATACACACACCCCATGCCTGTCCTTGTGCTGTCAGAACATCCTCAATGTCTCCTTTTTTCTGCCCTCATAAATCCTGAATGGTTATAGTCAGAAAATAATAGTCATGCAGTCAATCTAGTTTTAGTAAGGATGAATTTCTTCCTTATATTATGTCATACTTTATATGGTAGTAATTATAAACCAACTATTAATATTATTAAACAGAATTGGATGATTTCTGACCACATCTCTTCTAAAAGTGTATTAATTCTGGTTTAAGCACTTGGGCTTTCAGGCCAGTTATTTTACATTAAGAGGGTTCGTGGTCTGCACTCTTGTGGGAGGAGAGGCTGGACTCTGCCCTTCTGAGCTGGGAATTTCTGATTGAAGGCTTATAGTGCATGCATATCTGAACTGCTTCTTACTGAAGTTGATGCGCCTTGTTTGCTGTGGCATAGACTGGATTCGGGCCTGCTGGATCTAGCTTTGTTTGTGTAACTTGAGCACTAATCCAGGCATTCTCTAAAGTATTCAATTGTATTTATTACTGCTTGGTAGTAACTTGATTAAAGTTTAGCTGTCATTCTAAGTCTTTTGGATTAAGCACTTGGGCTTCAGACCAGTTGTTTTACATTAGGAAGGTTTGTGGCATGCACTCTGGTGGCAGGACAGGTAGCTTTCATCATTCTAAGTTGGGAACTGCTGATTGAGAGCCCAGTGTCTGTTATTCTTAAAGTGTATTAGTTCTGGTTTAAGCACTTGGGCTTCAGGCCAGTTATTTTACATTAAAAAGGTTTGTGGTCTGCACTCTTGTGGGAGAAGAGGCTGGACTCTGCCCTTCTGAGCTGGGAATTTCTGGTTAAAGGTTTATAGTGCCTGAATATTTGAACTGTATCTTACTGAAATTGGTACACCTTGTTTGCTGTAGCATAGACTAGATCCAGGCCTGCTGAATATAGCTTTGTTTATATGCTTGTTGTTTGTTTGCTTGTTATTTCCCTGGAACACTAATTCCACCTAATACACGGCTTCTCAGTGCTTCTGTGGATCACTAGTGATATCTGCATTGCTTACTGTACTTATTTCCTTGTTTCACTTGAAAGAAAGTTACTGTTTGTCGTTTTTGCATTTAAGTTACCTGTAACACATTGCACTTAAGTTACCTGGCACTTGCTCACTAAAGCAATTATATAAGTCAGCACTAAAAATTAAAAGCACTACACCCTCACTCCCCACTGGCCCTGGTTTTCAATTATTAAGGAATTCCCAATATTATTCTAGCATGTCCAAAAGTCAGTTGTCAATCTCCTCTCCGGTCCAGCTGGTGAATCTGGGAATCTTGAGACAATGTTACAACTGCCTCATGTACACAGACAACCCTCTCCTCCTCCCAACAAATTCCAACACATGTGAGAGATGCAACCATATAGCCAAACTGGAGGCTAAGCTCTCTCAACTCAGTACTGGCATAACCAGTCAGGAGGAGAAGGAAACCACACTCACTACAATTCTAGTCTTACATAGACCTACCACGACAGCAAACCAAACACATAATCACACAAAAACATACTCGGAGGCTCTAAATAAAGATCTGCCAAAGCAGCAGAGACCTCCAAAGCAGACACCCAAGCAGCCGCTACCCCAAAACAAAACACGTGCAACACATATCTCACAAAGCCAGTGTGCCAAACAGTCACAGCCCTTATGACTAAACAACACACCTGATACACTTGTAATAGGTGACTCTATCGTCAGGCACACTGACGTCCCACTCACCAGGCTGAACAAGGAGAGGGTCACGGTGAGCAGCCTGTCGGGTACTAGGATCCGCCACATAACACAAGCACTCAGGTCACTCCAAGGCAAGTACAAATATGACTCAGTCATTGTCCATGCTGGTGTGAATGACCTGAGACGTACCTCCCTGGACTACATGAAAAGAGACATAAAGGAGCTCTCTGAGCATGTAGCCCAGGCCGGTATGACCCTGACCTTGAGTAGCATCTTACCCTCACCAAGAATGATGCCACAATATGAAGACAAGATGATCAATTTCAACAATTGGCTTAAGTACTGGTGTCATTCAAATGGGATCCAATGCCTGTCAGCTTGGGATGATATGCTCGACAAGCCACGATGCTTCGCTAGGGATGGCTTGCACCTGTCACCCCTGGGCTTTCGGATATTGGCAAAGGCTCTTGCTACCCCCATAGTGCCTTTTTTAGGCAAGGCTCAAAAGACAAACCCACCTCCATAGGTATCACAATGCTACTCAACGCCAGAAGTCTAAACCTCAAGATGCACGCACTCGAAACTCTCCTTAGCATGGAGAACATCGATATCTGTGCAGTAACAGAAACCTGGTTCAGGGCTCCCGAGAGCACCCCAGCACTACCAGGTTATACCTCATACCATGCTTTTCGGCCCCAAAACTTGGACCGAACCACAAAAGGAGGGGGAGTATCGATATTCATCAAAGATACCCACACCTCCAGGTTGGTGGCAAAGCACGAAGCATCAGAGACTATCCATGTGCAACTAACAGTGGGTAAAACTGCCTTCCAGTTTATAGCCTGCTATAGACCACCCTCCCAAACCCAGGAGCCCCACTCGGCCTTCCTGAGAACACTGGAAAATATGAAGGTCTCTCCAAACACCATTATATTGGGCGACTTCAACTACCCAAACATAGACTGGGAGCATTACTCTAGTTCCAACACCCTAGCCCAAAGGTTCCTAGAATTTATAAACTCAAATGCTATGGAACAACTTGTTACCACTCCCACAAGAGGGGAAAACATACTGGACCTGATCATCACCAACATGGGGACTCTATGCTCCAGACCAGAAGTGTATCCCTCACTGGTAAGATCAGACCATAAACTAATCTCACTGGATATTCACATCCCGACCCCCACCCCCTGCCCAGAAAACTACAGTGAAAAACTTCTCTAAAGCAAATTTTACACTCCTCAAAACTGTGGTGGAATCCTTCAAAGCCCCCGGGCCTGTGGAAAATACGGCCCAGACCGCAGAATCCTTTATAAACGCATTCTATGAACACCTTCAGGAATGCATGGATCATGCGATCCCAAATAAAACCAAGACCCAATCCTCCAAACGCAGACGTCCTGTCTGGTGGACCCCAGCCATAAACAAACTATACAATAGAAGGAGGAAGCTACTAAATGATAAAGCAAAATCCCAAAAAGGGAAGGCATCACTGATCAGTATTAGCAAAAACTACGGGCACACATAAAATTGTCTAAGGCCAGCTTGAGAGAAAAATTGCACAGGACACTAAGGATAATCACAAGGCTTTCTTTAGTTATGTTAGGAACCTGGGTGGTAATTCCCAGATATGCTCAGAATTAGTCCAAAATGACAAAAAATACACCGAACCCACAGACATTGCCAACATCCTAGCTGACAGGTTCAGCGCAAACTTCTCCCCCCCCTCCCCACCAAAAGGGCAAATATCTATCCCAGCAGAGTGCTGTCCCCCTGACATCTCAGATGCTCAGGTAAGAGCCGCCCTCTCCAAAGCAAAAAACACAGCATCAATGGGACCAGATGGTGTCCCGGGCTGCGTCCTACATGAACTCAAAGAAGTGCTAAACCCAAACATAAAACTACTGTTCAATCTCAGCCTTACTACAGGATATGTGCCCAAAGAGTGGCGTACAGCAACAGTGGTCCCTCTCCATAAAGGTGGTGCCTCAACGGATCCTGGAAACTATCGCCCATAAGCCTGACTAGCTTGGTCTGCAAAGCTATGGAAAGGATCATCATGGACCTCATAAATAAAGATATTGGGGACCTACAGACACTGGATCCTACCCAGTTCAGCTTTGTTAAGGGCAGATCCTGCCTCTTAAACCTGGTTGATTTCTTTGAAACAGTCACCAAGGCCATTGACGAGGGGAAGGTGGTCCACACAGCCTACCTGGACCTCGCAAAAGCCTTCGATACAATACCCCACTCGGGCATTATAGATAAGCTCACCAGCTTAAATATAAACCCCTATGTCACTAGATGGATTGCAAACTGGCTCAAGGACAGAACCCACATGGTTAGAATTGCTGGAGCCATGTCAGACTCCAAACCAGTTACAAGTGGTGTCCCACAAGGCTCAGTTCTGGGACCTCTCTTGTTTGGTATATATTTCTCGGAGGTACAGGCCAACACGGAAGGACTGTGGCTGACCAAGTTTGCAGATGACTGCAAACTGGGCGCCATAATCGACTCTCCAGCCGACACAAGCATCCTCCAAAAGGGCCTCATAGAAACAGACAACTGGTGCCAGAGCCATGGCCTCAAGCTAAATGCCAAAATGTGTATAGTCATCCCCTTTGGCAAAAACAAAGTGCCCACAAATTACCACATAGGTGGAAATCCATTAAGTACAGAAGAAGTAATTAGGGACCTGGGGACCCAAGTTGATAGCAATCTCTCATTTGACAACCACGTGGCCAAAGTGGTTAGAAAAACATTTTATATAGCCCACCTAATCATGAAGGGATTCACATCTAGATCAGGGAGGTCATCGTGCCTCTTTACTCATCCCTCATCAGGCCCATAATTGAGTACAATGCCCCTTTTGGGATGTACCTTACCAGACACCTGCAGCAACTGGAAAGACCCCAAAAGTACCTCACCAAGAG
The DNA here is from genome assembly GCF_019279795.1 of Protopterus annectens. Lineage (NCBI taxonomy): Eukaryota > Metazoa > Chordata > Ceratodontiformes > Protopteridae > Protopterus > Protopterus annectens. The sequence continues at coordinate 504,864,855 of NC_056725.1, read as the reverse complement.
GATCAAAGGGCTCAAACAGATGCCATATGCTTCCCGGTTAAAGAAACTCCAGCTCTACTCAGTGGCATACCACCTGTTCAGAGGCGATCTGTGCCTGACGTATAAAGCCATGTCCAACCTGGAATTAATGGACATGCTGCACCTCAGAAAATCCAAATCCCATCGAGCTACGTGCTCGAGAGACTTGAACCTCAGCACTGAAATAAATAGGACATGCTGGAGGGACAGATTCATAACCCAGAGGCTGCCTTCACTCTGGAATAAAATCCCAGTCCAGGTTAGGCAGAGTCCCTCATTGACTCTCTTCAAGAGGAATCTTGATGAGTGGATGGGAGATCGTAGGTTTACCCAGGGTATCACTTCTGTGTCACTGTTAGATAGAGGCACAGTATACTAACCTCGAAAAAGGGCATAGCAAAATAAATTTAAAATGGGTGGCGAAAGCCAAACACATTCTGGCTAGGCTTATAAATGCCCTAGGGCAGATAGCCTAGTATGAACCTATGAACCTATGAACCTAAATAAAAAAATTGACTGAGGCTGGACCTAGAATAGATTTTTAAGTTGTTGTATTGTTGTTTAAGAACAAACTTAATCTTAAGAAGCAATTATGTTATAACATCACTAGGACTATAAAAACTTCCCGTGTAAATGTGAGAGGTCCCTACCCTTGTATGAAATGTAATTATAGTCCTTCTAGGTCTGCTGTTGACTGCTTTCAGCATCCCACTACTCACAGGTTGTTTATGTTTGGATATTATGCTAACTGCGATACTATGAATCTGGTATAGATAGCTAAATGTGTGACACGCACTGCACTTTATGTTGGTAAAACCAACAGAAGGTTTAGGGATCATGTCACCAAGCATTGGTATGATATTGAGAAGGCAAATTTAACAAATGCTCTAGTGAAGCATGTTGCACAAATGGCTGAAACAAATGTTTTTAAATTTAGTGTCTTGCCAATAATTGAGAAGGGCATTAGACTGAGAAATATAACTAATATGAATAGATAACCAACTAAATGTTGTTAGCTTCCCTAGACCTGTGTTACGAACTAGATGTTTGCATAATTGATCATGTGACTCTGTCTTTAAATAAAATGTTATATGCAGAAGGCAATGAATACTTGTTAGTTTTTTTCTTATTTTTTTTTTAATTACTTTCCTGGAGCTTTTTTTCCTCGCTGAAAAAGGGCTCTCTGGGCCCAGTCAGACTAACCCGGTTAACAAATGTAAAAATGAATAAATAAATAAAATAAATACTTGTCAAAGTGCTGTGTTTATGTGAATGCTTGTATTTTATTTTACTAACTATATGTATGTTGTGAACATTGCTGCTTTTTTCACTCAGTTCATACATTTTTTGAATACTTGAGTGTTCTTCGGTTAAGTACTTTGGTTTACTTATAAAAAAAGGATAGCAGTACTTTATGTTTAAGGGATCCTTTATGTATATTTTTTGTTTTCAAAATTCTCTTCTTCTGAAACTTGACTCGAGGAAGTCAGTTTGCAGAACTGGTGCTGAATGAAGTGTCTTAAATCCACGTAATATAATCCAGTTATACCTGATAGCTTAGAAACTGATAAGAATTATTATGGATAATGTTATTTTCATACATACCTACAGACATGAATTCAGAATTTTGGCTGATCCAATTCCTGGCTACAGAAAATAAGAATTCAGTCTTGTTTAGTCATTGAATTGTCGGGAAAATTCTTCAGAAAAATCTAAAATTACAAAGACTCAACTCCAAAGTAAATGTTTAAAAAAGAACACTTTATTTTAAAAGGTAGGATATATACACAGACTCCAATACATTTAAGTCACAATATTTAAAAGCTGAAATGTAAATTATTTCCATCTCCTAGAATTATCAAAAATACCATTATTACTGTAATTAGCCAAAAGAAAAATATATTGTTTTCTAATCTACATTCCTAATGGCACTGTTACCATATTCTGGCATGTAGTTAAAAGTATTGCCTCTTGCCTCACCTCCACATTGAGCATTGTACCGACTTCCCACCCCTACAAGCAAATATTGCGTATTGCTATGTAGCCAAGCCTGAATGTGACCAATCCTCTTTTTAGGCGACATGTCTCCTTTTCATTTTGCAATGCATGCTATGGACTGTTACATATTTGTTATTTTCCTGTTGGCATGCAGTTTGCATTTTAAAGAGCAGTAGAGAGGTATATATTGTAGCATGAAACAGGTCAATCTTTGCTGAATAACCCACAAGCATTCTTGCATAGCACACCAGCAGTTCCTATAGTATATCTGCTTGTTATCCCATATATAACCTTGTCACATAATTTTGATAAATTTTGCAAGATATATTCTTCATTTCTTACATGTTTATTTGTTGCACTGGTATAGTTTTTCAATGTACTCTGTTCTTTTTCCAACAGATTATTTGTGGTTTGGTTTTATTATTTTCTCATGATTGGGGGTTTTATGTTATAACAGGGATGCTTTGTGCATGTTCTGTACCTTTACTTCATTATATCACTCTCACTCAATTATTCACTCGTGTAGATGTCTGCACATTTTGTACAGATGCTAAAATATGCCTTCATGACAACTCTGTCTCCCCAAAACACATACTTGTTGGGCCAACTTTTCTTTAGTCCGGGCTGAAATGGCTCATTGTAGGGTATTGTCCTCACTTCTGTGTCACTTCCGGGGTTCCTCTTTGTCATCTCAATAAGGTTACCTGCTCTTTGCAAGCCCATTATAGATTACTGTATACTAATGTGAGGGCCAAACACTGCAAGCCTGATATTATCTCTGACTTGCTGCATGAAGTAGCTCTTGTGTTTATAACAGCAATACAGGTCAATGACAACTTTTGTTCCCATCTTATGTTATTCTTATCCCTAGTGCTTTCATTATTCTGTAGCCTAGGCAGGGAAGGACTGGAGGACAGGTTGGTATATGTTTTAAGTCTGACTTTAAGGAAGCCTGGGTTGTTGAGTAGGAGAACCAATTCTTTTGAGTATATATTTTGGCTGCAGGAATACAATGGAGGTTTGTACTCATGTACCATTCACATAGCTGTGTAGTTCACTTACTTACTGTGTTATATCACCAAAACCTTGAGATTCTTGATTATTTTAATGTATGGCTTCATGATGAATTAGTGTTTTTCACTAAGGAAGTCATCCACATTATGAGGAAATTTGGACTTTTTCAGGGGATTACCTGTGCAACCCATTCATTAAAGCAAACTTTTGATTAAACATTCTTACTGGATGTGATGGCCTTAGACTTGGTGGTGGGGATGGTTTCATGGTCTAACCACGTCCCTTTTGCCTTTGATCTAGATCCACCTTTTTTTTTACTCTTCCAATCGTAAGAGGATCAAGTGTTCTATTTTTTTCTAAAGTTGCAGCTTGATTTGTCACTGCTCTGGCTCCCCACAGAGGAGAGTGACAGTACTAGTGGTCGAGATAAATCAAACAATGATTATAACAAGTCATTACCTGGATTTGCTCATGCACATTCCATCCCTCTAAAGTCATACAAGCTTTGATTTGATTTTCATCCCCGTTCCCTGCTACACTTGGGTCAGTGTTATTGGATGCCATTAGTGACTCACAGACCACTGCAGTGGCAAGCTTGACCTGAAGTGCCATTATGCTCTTTGCCAGAGTGAGACTTCTTAAAAGAAGCAGTATTCCTATTTACAGAGCTCTTATTGTTGGCAAATCAATCAACCGTGTTTTCTGGAGGGTGAACAGTTTTTGCTGCCCAGCCTGTCTCTCCACTCATAAAAGATTTAAATGACATCAATTTAAGATGGCTGCTCGTTTCCTTGACAAAAATGTTGCTAACATTAGAGCTGTATTTCTTCCTTCAGACTTGATGGACCGCATATTTGCTGAAGCTCAAAGAAGCTATTCCTTTTCATAACTGGTATTTGGCATTCATTATTTCAGGGAGCTTATGACCATGATATTAAGCATGAACCCCACAACCTGTGAATTGGATTTCTTTCCCTCTAGATTAGTTATTACCTGCTTAGATCTTCTGGTAACACTCATTTAGCATACTTTGGGATTTTCTTTATGTGCATGCCCCCCCCTTTATTTAGGCAGTCCTTGGTTATTCATGTCCTCAAGAATCAGTCTTTTGATCTACGTAGCCTTGATAATTATCACTGTATTACACTTACCTCTATGTAACCTTGATAATTATCACTGTATTACACTTACCTCTATGTAACCTTGATAATTATCACTGTATTACACTTACCTCTATGTAACCTTGATAATTATCACTGTATTACACTTACCTCTATGTAACCTTGATAATTATCACTGTATTACACTTACCTCTACGTAACCTTGATAATTATCACTGTATTACACTTACCATGCTACTGAAGCTGTCCTCGTTAAGGTGGTTAATGATTCTGATGGCCTGAGATCAACACACTTACTCTCATTTGGTCTGTTTGATCTCTCTCCCATAATTCTCAAACATTTACCTCCAGAATTAGTTAAAAGCAAAAAGTAATTAATAAAAATGCCCTGAGATAAGGCCACATTTTTAATATTGGTGCTATTAACTTGGAATTTCTCAAAAAAAAGTTTTTAAGAGGGAGAGAGCAAACTTTTGCACCAAAATTTGTGGCATCCCTATAAATATAGGACTGTCGAGAGGTATGCAAGTCTGTCCTAATTAAGAGACTGTGAATTGACCAATGCAATGCATTTCTGTTTTTAGTTTGGTTTCTCTTCAGTGATGTTAGACTGATTTGCCTCCTACCTTTCCAGACAAATTCAAAGGATGGTTTCGGGCTATAATATCACTTCATATTACCTTGTGGAGTGTAGAGTTTCATGTAGTTTAGTTTTGAGTATGTTACTTGTCATGGAGGTTCTGTCCCTCAGGGATCTTACAGAAGTAAAGAATATAGGCCTCATGTTATGCTGATGACTTACACACATCTTTACCTCTTTTTCCTTCAGAAATGAATAGCAATTATCTAGTCATACGTGGACAATTCTGAGACAGTCTGTGGCTTATTAATAACAAATTGAAAATGGCAGCACGCATGACGGAAGGTCTTTCTCGGCCTTGCTGCTTCCATTTTCATTTATTCTGTGATCACAGATGTCTGGAGTTTTGCGCCACAAATGTATGTTGGTGTTGTCCCTGATGAGCAGCTGATAGGGAGCATGTTTCTGCTGTTAGATCGTCCTGTTATCATATAAGGAACCTCATCAGGTTCCTGCACTATATACCACCTAATGACCTGCTCACTCTCAGGCATATCTTGACATCCTCTGGCCACAGCTATTACAGTGCTCTGTACCGTGGGCTTCCTGTCACTGAGATTCATAGTTTGTAGTTAGGACAAACATTGGAATAGCAGTTACTAGTACTTCAGAAGAAAAGATGGCAGGACACTGCTGCTGCTCAATAAAACTTTTAATAAAAACTTTAAAACAAGTAAACGAAGTAATCCAAATGCAGACAAAAATGAAAAAAGGTTAGCGCTTTCGGGTTACACCCTTCATCAGACAACAAACACTGCATGCACATTCTTTTTTAAAAAGAGTCACAACCAATTAAAACCTTATAGGTCAATGAAACACACGCCTCTTCAGGAGTGTGGGTTTTAAAGGAATAACATCATTTAAACCTGGGGGTAGGTGTGCCATTAAGTCTATAATCCATTTAGTTTCATCCAAGGCAGTCTGCAGCCTGACATCCCCCCCCCCGATTGTTCATTCTAATGTTAACTATCACTCTAAATGAAAAGCTATGTGTTGGATGTATGCATATATGCCTATACAAGGCGTTGCTGTCATCCCTATTCCTTATACTTCCTAAATGTTGTAGGATTCTCACCTTAAACATGTTTGTGGTCATGCCCACATAGAAACTGGGGCATTTTGTGCATTCAGCCAAATAGACCACATTTGAGGTCCTGCAAGTGGCTCTACCCTTAAAAACAACATTCTTCCCGGTGGTTCTGTGTATGAAGTTAACCTCTTTATTGATAAAGCTGCAAGCTTTACACGTACCACATGGAAGTGTACCTGCCCTGCTCTTAAATGGCCTGCTCTCAGAGAGACTATTCTCCTTACATAAAATGTCACTCAAGTTCTTGTTCCTTCTATATTGAAAATAAGGTCTATTATCAATTAGCCCCTTTAAACTGGTATCACTGGTGAGGATGTTCCAGTTGTTGTTAACAATTCTACAGATGTCACTGATGTTGCTCCCATAGGTGAACAACTTGGTGCCTCTCTGTATGGTGGTATCCTGCACGGTCACTACGGGAGCCTGGAGCTGATTCCTATTGAGCCAAGGTCTAAATTTAGTCTGTCTATGGATCTTACCATTATCTGTAACGTTCCTTACCATATTCTTCCCATAGCCTCTCTGCTCAAAGTGCCCCATTAGATTCACTAACTCTTGTTCAAATTGCTTGTCATCTGTGCTAATCCGGGAGACACGACTCACTTGCCCTCTAACAATGTTTGGGAAAATGTGACGAGGATGCATGCTGTCGTAGGACAGCAGGGTATTTTTCCAACAGTCTTTCTTGTGTAGGCTAGATGAAAAGCCTACTTGTTGTTGTGTAACCCTCACATCTAAAAAATCTATAGAGTGGTAAGATGTGTTCACACTAAACTTGAGGAAGGTGGTGGTAGTATGTAGGTATGACAAAAAACTGTTAAACATGTCATATTCTCCATTCCAAAGAATAAAAATATCATCTACAAATCTAACATACATCAAGATGTGATCCTTCCAAGTAGCATTTCCCAAAATATTCATCATTTCCCATTTTGAGAGGACAAGGTTCGCATAGGTATTGGCACAGGGTGTGCCCATGGCTACACCCTGTGCTTGCCTATACGTGGAGCCAGCTCCCAGAAAAACATTATTGTCCAGCACTAATGTTAACAGATCCCTAATAAGTTCTATTTTGTTCTCAGTGACACCCAAACCTGTCAAAAGTTCAATTATAGAGGTAATACCATAATCATTGTTGATCACTGTAAAAAGTCTGTTAATGTCTAGTGTCACCATAAGAACATTATCTACACTGGCAGGTTTAATAACATTCCCCAAGATCTGTAAAAAATGCCCTGTGTCTATCAGGATATTATCCATTTGTTGGATATAAGGTTTTAATAAAAAATCTATCCATATGGAGACATTTTCGGTTACCCATCCCCTGCCCGAAACAATCGGCCTAAGGGGTGGGTCATTCAAACATTTGTGCAGTTTGGGTAGTGCCTTAAATATTGGGATTACTGGTTTCTCTATCAGTAAAAACTGATAAGTCTCTTCAGTGATACTAAAGTTGTTCTTCAGGGTATTTAACTTCTTATGTACTTTATCAACTATATATTTTACAGATACAGGATTAATCTATATAAGCCATATCATCTTGTAGCAAATGTTTTATTTTGTCATTGTACCATGCAGTGTCCATTAAAACTATAGCTCCCCCCTTATCCGCCTTTTTTATTGTTATGGAAGCGTTGTTAGCTAATCCCTTCAAAGCTGTGGTCTGCTCTGTGGTTAAATTATAATATTTGGAAAAAAGACCTTCGGTATAATACTTGGCCATATCTTTCTCACAAGCACTCAAAAAAAGATGTAAGGTGGGTGAAAGCTGTGGTATAAACCCACTTGCTTTTTTAGGTACATTACAGTTAGATATATCATTACCTAACATGCTCTTCAGCATCAAGTTTCTACAAAATAACATGATGTCAGTAATTACCTCATTATGCATACAAGGATTGCTAGGCACAAAAGTTAGTCCCTTGTTCAAGACGAACAACTCGTCCGTGGTTAGACAGTGTGATGATAAATTATAAACAATGTTATTGCAGAAGCCAGGAGTCATTGGAGAATCCTTCTCCTCTTCCCAGCCTCCCTGTCGTCGCTCTGTGATCTTCTCCCGGCCCCTCTCTTCTTGACGGGCGCCGGTAAAAGTTCCAAAAAATGCTTACGTCCCTGCGATGCCTTGGGCCGTGCTCCAGTCCCTGCTGTAACCTCTTCCATATCTTGTGCGACAATCGACGGGACATCATTCTCAGCCGTTGCAGAAGATGTTCCGGCTTCGGTCATGCACTGCTGCCCAGTGCTACGCAAGCCGGCACTGTTGGTTTCGATGTCCGGGATCAAGTGAGTGGAAAAAGTCCCAGTGTCAATGTCACCTCCCTGTGAGGGTTACACAACAACAAGTAGGCTTTTCATCTAGCCTACACAAGAAAGACTGTTGGAAAAATACCCTGCTGTCCTACGACAGCATGCATCCTCGTCACATTTTCCCAAACATTGTTAGAGGGCAAGTGAGTCATGTCTCCCGGATTAGCACAGATGACAAGCAATTTGAACAAGAGTTAGTGAATCTAACGGGGCACTTTGAGCAGAGAGGCTATGGGAAGAATACATCAGTCATCTAGGGAGTGTTCTGCATTAACCTGCTGCAACAGCTCTCTGAAATAACACCTTTTTAACCTAACTTTTTTAGTGGCAAGTCTTTTGAACAGCTTTTATTTCTACCATAAATTGCATTCATTTTTGTTATTTAATATTATCATTTTATTCTGTTATGTTTTTTTTATTTATTGTGTATTTTATTGTCCAAATTTTAGGTTTAAGCACTTTCATATATTTCATATGCATATAAGAGTAAAGGTATTACTCCACATGGTTTAAGGGTGAAAATTCAGCCCTTGGTTGGTAAACCAGATGACCTACTGATGGAGGATTGGCATAAGGCACAACAGAAAGCCACTATGGCTTTTGTTGATATACTAATGTCCTTTCATCAAAGGACAGTTGAACAAAATATCAAGGATGTGACAGAGACATGTGAGAATATGAAAAAATATGAGGGTATGCCTTCTTTTGTGCAAGGCCTGGAAAAATTATCCAAAGATCTTCTCAATTTTGAGAATGGGTTGAAAGAAAGAAGTTACATAAATTTCACAGAGATGTGGAAGATTATGAGAAAGGCAAGCCCTTTCAGTCCCAGAGGGGGGTTAGATTTATTGACAATAACAAGGGTAGATCCAATATCAGAAAGAAAAGACCAAGATCTATATTAAAAAAATCAACACAGGGTCTCAGTACCTCAGGGGAAGAATCATCCATGACTGACATGGAGGGAATTTATATTAGTGACTCTCCTGACTCGAAAAAGGTACGAATTCAGGAGGGCCCTTTAGGAGACAAATCCATAGGGGTGGATGCAAGCACAAAGGTGGCAGCCTTGGAAAATCTATTACAGTCAATGGTGAAGTAGGGACCCAATTTTATAGTGTACACAATACTTCTTCTTATGCTTTATCAAAGGATGAAAATAGTTTACTTAATAAAGGTCTAGGGTTTGTTCCCAGTTTTTTGGTAGATGAACACATTTTTGTTTCAGATCTTTTTGCCTTTTGTAGAATTTTGAATCTAAAATTGTTTTTTGGTACATCTAATAATTCTGAAATATCATCTGAATTTCGTTTTCACAAATCTACATTTATGCCACCAATGAATAAATATGTGGGTATTTTTCAGGAAGCCGTCTTAAGGGATTTAGATTTCAACTTTAGTTCTGCTAGGGGCTTTAAACACAATCTTTTAAAAGGGGAACAACAGGCTTTGAAAAACCTGTATTCTAATTCTGATATAATCATTCTTCCAGCAGATAAAGGTGGGGCTGTGGTCATACTGAATGCCAGTTATTACTGGAATGAGGGAAATGAAAAATTGTCCAACCCTCAGAACTATATTAGGATGTCAACAGACCCTACACCTACATTTAAAGCTGAGATTGATTCATTTATGAATCAAGCAGTGGAAGAAGAAATTATTGATGTGAAGACAAAAGAACAACTCATGGTTCATTATCCAACCCAACAGTACCTTTATCTCTTGCCCAAAATTCACAAAAATATGAGTAGACCCCCAGGAAGACCAATTGTTTCAGGACAGGGATCTCTAACTGAACCCATTTCTGCTTTTTTGACATATTATTTAAAGCCATGCAGTGGTGGTGCTGTGGTAGCATTGTCGCCTCACAGTAAGACATTGTCCTGTTCGATTCTCAGCTAAAGCGTCTTCTGTGTGGAGACATGCGTGAGTGGGCGTACCTTCGTTGAAGGTTGTACGTCAGGGCTGGCAACTCGGTATGTAAAAATCTACTGCCAATCATTAGCGGACCAGAGTTCCGCTGTGGCGACCCCTAACCGGGAAAAGCCGAAAGATACAACAACAACATTTAAAGCCATTATTATCAGGGGTCAGGGCAAGAATTAGGGATACTACAGAGTTTTTACAAATCATTCAGGACTCTCAATTGGAACCCAACTGGCTTATGTGTACGCTTGATGTTAAATCCCTCTATACCAGTATCCCCCATTGGGCGGGATTACTTGCCCTAAAATATTGGCTAAATAAAGCCAACTTATATGCACCAGGATTTAACACTCTCCTTACATGTCTTGCAGAACATGTACTGACTAAGAACGTCTTCTATTTTAGGGGGGAATGTTACTGGCAACAGCAAGGAACAGCTATGGGGGCCTCGTTTGCCCCAATTTATGCTGACATCTTTATGGGGTATGTGGAAGATCAGATTATATATGATGTCATGCATAACATTTACCTTTCAGAGATGGATATATGGAGACGTTTTTTAGATGATTGTTGGTTGGTTTGGTGTGGGGGTGTGGACTATTTGTTAGAATTTTTGGAATATCTTAATTGTAATTGGTGGGGGATTGAATTTACTGTTAATTATAACAGTAAAGAGATTAATTTCCTGGATGCTAATATTTTTAGACAGGGGGATGGTACGCTTAAAACGTCAGTATATAAGAAATACCCACAATATAATAATTTATTACTTGCAACTAGTTTACACCCCACACATACCATCAACAACATTCCTAAATCACAGTTCATGAGAATTAGAAGAATATGTTCTGCAGACATGGAATTTCATAATGCTAGGCATGATCTTGAGGGTATATTTATTAATAGGGGATACAAGAGATCAATAGTACAAAGGGCCAGTGATTGGGTGGCCAATTGTGAGAGATCCAGTTTATTGGAATATAAAGCTAAAACTTGAAAGGATGGATCAGTAACCAAGAGGCTAGTTACTACATTTGGCAGTAATATATATTTATTGCAGGATGTAGTTAACAAACATTGGAATATTCTTCGAGCTAATATGGATCTGGATCAATATCTGCCTAACAGATGCCAGTTTTCTTTTAGAAGGGGAAGAACACTTACTTCCTATTTTGCTGATTATAAGAAAACTTTTTTAGATTATGTGAATCAACACCAACTTACCCTATTGGGAGATAGGCTTGTTGGCTCACATCCTTTTGGACATTGCAGTTTGTGTAAACATATGTATAAAACTTCATCTTTGAGCAGTAAAAACACTGGTCAAATTTTTGACATTTCATTTTTTGGAAATTGCAGCTCCAATTTGGTTGTCTATTTGGCTATTTGCCAATGTACTGCCTTTTATGTAGGGCAGACCTCTAGGCAACTAAGGAGTCGCATTTCAGAGCATTTGAGTGATTTATGTCTTAAAAAAATGACCAATGCACTGTATAAACATTGTCAATTACATAAAACTGCTTCTTTCAGATTTGTCATTATTGACCAGGTAAAAGGAAATATACTAACAAAGCAAGGTTGGCACACTATACTAACCCAAAAGGAAAGAAAATGGATTATTAAGTTGGGCGCCCTATTTCATCCTGGACTAAATGACAAGTTATGAGGTTCTTTTTCTTTTCTTTTTATTAAGGACCTTTATTGGCAACTTTACAAGCAACCATATTATATTAATGGAAGTTTGGCTAAAGTTTATTTTGTTTAATGATTTATATGTGTTTGGAGGCTTAAATGGATTAATGGGGGAAGTGATGAGATAATTGGGGATATACAATATGTATAAAACTGTCCCTGTATTATGTATGTTTTATCACTGAAGAAGGTTTGTTATCGAAACCGGTCTGAATAGAAGGGAAAGGAATAAAACATTGTTCGCCTCTGAGTGCTGGCTTTTTCTTTTTTGTTTATTTAAGCAATAATCCATGACTGGGTATAGGTTTCTAAGGGTTTACTCACGGCTGGTGTAGTTTGATCACAAGGCTGAAGCCCACGTATTCAAACTAAGCCAACTGTGGGTAAATCTTGATGTATCCACACATAGGGTACATTATTGCCCTTATACAATGACATTATTCGAGAAAGAAATTGCTTATCTTTCTTAAATAATTTCTTTCTGTAATGGCACTGTAGTGTTCCTCTGTGTTCTTCCTTATTAACTGATATACTGTGTATGTGTATGGCACTTATGTTCCCTTGCTTGCATAGTACATCAGTACAATGCAGGAGAAGCAACAGAGAAAAGAAAATGTCCATTGCTTTTTTTTCTATTTTTTTTCTGCTGAGATTTTGCAAGGCACTGTGCAGAAATACAAGAAAAATCAAGTATGTTTCTGATTCTTTAGTTTTGTAGAACATATCTGTTTTTTCTTGTATTTTGCTCTGTCCTTCAGCATATACCAATAGAAAGCCTAGCAGCTCAATGGCATTTCATTGGCCAGACATTTTTCTGGTGGCATATGCTCGATTTACAATGGAAACACTGGTTGGGTTGTCCAATCAGCTTGCTAATTTTTGAATAGCAATTAGCGGTCACTGTATAATTAAGCAGTTAACAAAAATAGTTACATATAGTGTATGTATTCAGTTATGTACATATTTGCATCGTATTCATTTGCTAAAATTTGTTATATTTGCAAATTCTATTTTATGTTAAACTGGGAATGTATTATATTATTCCCATGCTATGGTTAAATAGGCCCATGTTAGATCACTCTACTACCCCAGTTAATAACATTAGCAAACTTTAAACAGAATAAAAAAAAAAACTTAAGATAATAGAGATGGCTGCAAAGAATGAGGTATCTGAAACTGTTTCAGCCAAGGTCATATTTAGGAGTGGCAAACTCCTGCTATAAGTTTTTACTAGACATTTCCCACATTTTTACTACACAGCTCTTAGAATCTGGAATTCAATTATAGGTTCATAGGTTCATAGGTTGGTACTAGGCTATCGGCCCTAGGGCCTATGCAAGCCTAGCCATAACAATTCCCTGGCTATTTCTTCCCACACTATTTACTTCCCTGGACCCCTGTCTAGCAGGGTGACTGATGTAATCCCTGGGGTGAATTTCCTTTCTCCCATCCAATCATCAAGGTTCCTTTTAAAGAGGACTAAAGAGGCGCACTACTTGATATGCATGGGCAGGCTATTCCAGAATTCATAGGTTCATAGGTTCATAGATTAGTACTAAGCTAACTGCCCTTGTGAGCCATTTTAAGCCTAGCCAATCACCCCTTGTGAGACTCAAACCCTGCACCTTGTGTTTGTAAGGCAAACACCTTAACAATTAGGCCACCCTCCCAACCTAAATAAAAACATTGCAGGGAATAGGTTCATAGATTAGTACTAAGGTAACTGCCCTTGTGAGCCATTTTAAGCTTAGCCAATTATCCCTTGTGAGAATCAAACCCTGCACCTTGTGTTTGTAAGGCAAACACCTTAACCATTAGGCCACCCTCCCTATTTGGGGAATTTGGGGAGTCTCTGGGTCAGGAACCTATCCCTCCAGCATGTTTTGTTTATTGTGATGTATTATGACTTCCTGTCATTGCCTGTGTGATATTTTTATGTGCTCCCCTTTTTATAGACATTCTGGTTTCCTCATCAAAGCATTATGATTGACTGGCTACATTAAAACCCACACACTCACACACCTAGATATATATATATATATATATATATATATATATATATATATATATATATATATATATATACACATTTTATATATATATATATATATATATATATATATATATATACACACATATATATATATATATATATATATATATATATATATATAGATAGATATATATATACATATATATATATATATATATATATATAGATATATATATATATATATATATATATATATATATATATATATATAGACACACCTCACTAAACACCTGCAACAACTGGAGAGGCCACAAAAGTACCTCACAAAGAGGATCCTATGCCTTAAACATTTATCCTATATGGACAGACTTAAAAAGCTCCAACTATTCTCTGTCTCATATTGACTACTTAAATGCGATCTCTGCTTGACTTACAAAGCCTTGTCTGACCCGGCTCTGTTAGAAATGCTACATCTAAAGACATCCCAATCCCTCCGCACCACACACTCCAGAGACCTCTACCTCATTACCACAATCAACAAAACATGCTGGAGGAACAGGTTCATAACCCAGATACTGCCCATGCAGTGGAATAGACTTCTCATACATGTCAAGCAGAGCACCTCACTGGCCCTCCTCAAGAGAAATATTGATGAGTGGATGGGAAATAGAAAATTCACCTCAGGGATCACTCCAGTGACTTTACTCGACTGAGGCACTGGGAACTACGGTCGGTGGCACAATGCCAGGTTAATCCTATGGGCTAGGCTTGTAAAGGCTCCAGGGCCATTAGCCTAGTACACACCTATAAACCTATGAACCTATATATATATATATATATATATAGAATGATAGATAGCATATAGATATAAAAATTCCCAACATTTGGAAAACATCCTATGTAATCCCACTACATAAAAGAGGTTCCTCCACTGAATTCTCCAATTACAGACTGATAGCTATACTTTCTCCACTAGCTAAGATTATGGAAAAATGTATACACAAACAACTCATGCACCACTTAATTCAGAATCACCTTATGGCCGATACCCAACATGGCTTCCATCCACACCACAGCATAACCACAACCCTACTAGCATTCACCAATATCATTAATAATAATTGTAACAATAATCTAATATCCTCAGCCCTCTTCTTAGATCTTTCAAAGGCATTTGACATGGTGGATCACCAACTTTTGATTCACACCCTGCAATCTTTCTGTCTAAATACCAGTGCCATTCAATGGTTGAAATCCTACCTCAGTGGAAGGCAGCAGGCTGTCCTCTGGCAGAACAAGCTCTACAACCTATTACCTAACATCCTTGGAGTGCCATAAGGCTCCATATTAGGACCCCTACTGTTTTCCATCTTTATAAACAACCTATATACAGTCATCACGAATGTCAGCTGTATCCAATACGATGATGATTCCACCCTGATTTGCTCAGCCACATCTCCCTCAGAATTAAGGTCTGTTACCCAATCCACCTTTAATACTATAGAAACCTGACTCTCCAAATGTTGTTTGTTGCTAAATCCCCAAAAAACTAAAATGTTGTTATTCTCTTCAACACAAAGATCCACGCCATTTACCTTCACCATAAATGCAAAAGATGGCACAATAATCACCCCAACTCCTCTGCAAAACTGTTAGGAGTAATAATTGATAATAACCTAAAATTTGACCTTCATGTAAACCAAATGATCAAAACCATCAATAAAAAACTAGGGTCACTGTATAGAATAAAAGCCTTCCTAACCCCTCTGGCTATGGTTGCCATAGCTTGCTCCCACCTGCTTTCAGCACTTTTATATGCATCCCCCTTCTCTCTAATCTAAATAAAACTGTACTTAATCGACTCTCAATCTGTTACAACCACATTGCCAGGTTTGCCACTGGCCTACCTTTTAGAACACACCATTGTATCAACCTTAAACAGCTTGGGTGGCTAGAACTTCCCAGTCTAATCCAATATAACCTTTTGATTATGGCTAATAAAATCCTCTATTATCCAGATAACACACCAGCTCTTAAAAATATGATCACCCCCCACAACAATCCAAGACTGCTCGGATCCTCAAACAGACTACAAATTAAGACAATTAAAATTAACAATGTAGCCGGTGACTCCCACTTTGCAAACTCTCCAGGCAGAGCATGGAACCTCCTTCCAGCTAACATTACTTTGCTCTACTCCCTATCCCAATTCAAAGCTAAACTCAAACAACATCTGGCACTAAACTGGCTTTGCCATTGTAACAAGCCTGGCTAACTCTCACCATGAATGTATATAATCTATTAATCAAATTACTGTTTATTTTTTCCCCTGACTCTTACCAGGGGTAACTTGAACTTGTAATATTAATTCATTTCATGTCTGCTTATGTCATTTGTAAATATCTCATCTGTAATATGTCTTCTTTGTTATTACTTATCTGTCTACCTTGGAGCTTTTCTCCCTGGGGCTCCACTGAAAATGGACATTAATCCAGTTGGACTATCCCGGTCAACAAATGTAAAATAAATAAATAAAATAAAATAAATATGAGTGTAGTTACATTTGTAGCAAGAGCATTCTGAAAGACAAAGGACTTAATATGTTTGAATGATTGAAAGTGGAATGTGTGGATCCTTTGGATTGAATTTCCATTTCACTGATCACAAAGTGAATGTTCTGAGTATGTATACGTCCAAGATCATTGAGCAGTGTGAAAAGAAAATTTCACCTTTTCACCAATGTTATGCAATCTAGGAGTTGCTATATTTAATGTAATGGGAATGTGGGTGGTACATTTTTGATCATTTTTGATGATGAAGACATCTGATCATGAGAGTCAATGAAATGCATGTGTGTGAATATATGAATATACATACACACACACACACACACACACACACACACACATACACATACACACTAGCCCTTACTCTAATCCTAAACCTCCAAACAAAGACTCCAAAACAATATGTGTGTGTGTGTGTGTGTGTGTGTGTGTGTGTGTGTGTGTGTGTGTGTGTGTGTATGTACATATATATATATATATATATATATATATATATATGTATATATATATATATATATATATATATATATATATATATATATATATATATATATATATATATATGTATATATGGGTCTACTTCACGACCTAAAACTCATTTGCCTGACACCCATTTGACCAACACCCAATTGACCTAAATTTCATTTGACTGACAACTCATTTGACTGACTCCCATTTCACTTTCAGCTTACAGTGCTGAATTTGAACATACTAAATCTGCCATAGACAAGCACACTTAGAACACCAACAACTAACCCTTTCCAGAACTTAAAAATGACTTAATTATCCTCTTAACAGAAATGGGACAATGTACAACCAAACTAGGTGTGTGGGGGGTACGCCCTCCCACACCCCCAATGTGGGGGGCTGTGCCCCCCACACACCCCCTAATTATATATACTAACTCCAAGATTGCACTACAGTGGGGAAAAGTGCATATACCTTTAACTTGCCTTACAGTACTCTACACACTGCCACTACTGCTGAGAACCCACAAAACATTCGCCAAATTACCTTAGATACTTCCCATATAAATGTAAAGAGACATACCCACATTTAGAAACACTACAACACTACTTTCTACATGACTGTTGGAATTTTAACAGTCAGTACTGTAAGTTACAGTAATTCTTTTTATCACAAGCAAGTGGTGAATGAAAACCCACAACAAGTCTATGTCTTAAATGTCAGTGAAATGTGAGTCAGTCAAATAAGTTGTCAGTCAGCTGAAATTTAGATCAATTGGGTGTCAGTCAAATGGGTGTCAGTCAAACAGTCAAATGAGTTTTAGGTCAAGTGAAGTAGACCCAGATATATATATATATATATATATATATATATAGATTAAATTTATATCCTCGAAATACTGAAATGTCGAAATTCAGTATTTCAAGGTTATAAAGTCGAAACCTAAAAACATCAAAAACTCAGAAGTGTGAAATTCAAAATCTCTCACACCAGAGATTTTGAATTTGCGCTTCTACTCCACACACACACACACACACACACACACACACACACACACACACACACACACACACACACACACACATACACACACACACACACACACACACACACACACACACACTTTCCTCCCCACACACAAACTCTCTACTACACTGCGCCTTCCCCACACCCCCCTACTTAAATATTCTAACTCCGAGATCGCACTACATACAAACACACACAAAACACCACCACAAAAGCTACATTCTCCTCGCACACACATCGCAGCAACAAAACACACTAACACACCCACAGCCCCTACCCAAAACCCTTAACACATACACACTTACCTGAATCCATAACCACAGTGAAACACCAGAAGTGCTAATTCAAAACCTTCGGTATTCAAGGTTTTGAATTTCGCACTTCTGAGGTTTCGCTCTTTTCAGAATTCCACTTTATGGGGTCAAAATACTGAATTTCGATAATTTGAGCTTCTAAAATGAATCCATATATATATATATATATATATATATATATATATATACACCATTAAATCTCGGCTTACTTTTATTTATTTGTTCATTTTTTTATTTATTTTTACTTATTTATTGACTGTGCAAATTGCCCCTTTTCAGAGGCAACTTGCAAACAATGTCTGGTTAAGTGACCTCCTCAGATTCAAACAGCAGGCAAATGAAAGCTGAAGAAATCAAACCCTGTATCCTGGGCACAGGAAGCAGCTCATTAACAGCTCAGTACTTTAGTCCACTTTGTTAACTGCCAGATTTAGCCCTTACTTCAACCTTAACACCCACAAACACTTGTACTTACCTTTCACTTACCTTAAGACTAAACATTCAGTCTTCCTACTTTCAGTATAAACATCACTCAACAAATAACACTTCTGATATACTTCCACACCTGAGTACAACGTCTACACAAAATTGCTATTTGATACCTACAGACACTCGTACATTTAAATATATAGTAACCGACAATTTGTCAAATTTTCATAATACCGAATGTTCTGAATGCTGGTATAAACAATCGAAAACTGCATTAATTGCAGATACCAACATGTGTGTGTGTGTGTGGGGGGGGGGGGGGCAGGGTACATCATGGAGTGGAAATGCTACCCTGCGGTTCAAGGAATTTGTCATTTACAGACCTGCCCCTAAATCATATATAAACATGTATATGTGTGAGAGTGTGTGCATACACATGTAAAAAAGACCCATAGTCCCTATAGTAACAGAAGCACATAACTTCTCAGATTAAGCTAGGATGTACATTTACAGGTAGGCTATACAAAAGTAAAACATTTCATAAATGTACATGCATATTAAAATAATAATAAAACAGATCTAGTTTAAAATGTCGACTTTATGAATCATCAACAATCATCAACACTCTAAATGTCATACCCACATCATCAAAGGTGCAAAACACGGAAAACAAAACATGTAAACCCTACTTTTTGCAGGGGAAGTCCCCTTGCACCCCACACACCCCCTCTGAGATTTCACTACAGCAAGGAAAGGGCAAAACCCCACTTCCCACTGTACAGCAATCCCAGAACATGAGCTACTTCATTGTTTCAGTGCTCTAGACGTTTGATGATGTGGGTTCAGTGTTTATTGTTTCAACAAATTATGGAGTTCACAATTTTTAAATACATCCCCAATAAAACATATATAGCACACAGCAAAAGTTTTCATTGAAACTTAAATGGTACAACGTCAACAAGCATACCATTATTTAAACCAATTTTTAAAATGTTTTGACAGGGTAAGCATTACTGTTAGCATATCATGTGCCTTTCAGTTCCTAGAGTTTCCTTCTGTTTGCAAATGTTTAATGCTGTGCTATATACATGTTTGTTACGCACAATGCTAGAGATTTTCAAATCACCTCAACTGCAGTCACATCTGGAAAACTCCTGTTTGTTGCCAGGCTAAGCAGCAGTTGTCTATATCTCTGAGTAAGGCAGATCAAGCTAGGAAGATAGGTGCAGGTGAAATTTTGTGTGCAGCCCTCTGTGTTTAGATCTTTACTTACCTGCAGCACTAGGAAAGGGTGAATTTAAAGGGGTAGGGCACAAATAAAACATTTTTGCCCCGCACAATCTGCTAAACATCAGTCCCAAGTTCTCTGATTCCTGATAGATGAAGGAGTACAATTATTCCAGTGGGGCCTTGAGCTCAACAGGTTCAAAAAATATTCAAACAAAGTAAAATTACCGCGCATAGTAAATTAGCAGTCACACAAATATGAATCGGTGGACTCTTGACATCATCAGTTAATAAATAAACCAACTTTCATTGAAGCAATCAGCTCCTCTTTCAGTCAATATTTGATGATTCATTTCATAAACAGAAATTAATCCTTCATTTATTTAGTAACTAAACAATAAAGAATGAAAATGTGTGTTTATTAGGGTATATATTAAATCATCAACCACTTAGTTTGTCGAACGCCTAAACGTCGACAGCTAAGGGTCGAAAACTTACAATGTCGAATGGCCAGTTAAGTGAATTCTTTCATCAGGTAAGAATTTGTTTGGCCATTATTGGGAATTTGCACTTTCCCCAATGTAGAGCAATCTCAGAGTTGGTATATTTAGTTGGGGGGGTGTGGAGCGCACAGCCCCCCACATCGGGGGGTGTGGGGGCAAAGCCTCCCATTTTTTTATGGCTTGGAAGTTTATGTTAGTTTGGCATGGTCAAGAGAATTCTTTCCCGATGAAAGAATTCACTTAACTGGCCATTCAACATTGTAAGTTTTCGACCCTTAGCTGTCGATGTTTAGGGGTTTGACCAGTTAAGCGGTCAATGATATAATATAGACCCGTTTATTATAGATTCTGTTGCACAAAACTGTTCCTCGTTGTGCTTATAAACTAGATAGCAGCATTTTTATGCATTTTAAATGTAAGAATTTTGGTAGGGGATGGCATGGTAAAGCATGGGTAACTTTGCTAGCTGACAGTACCTGGACCCCTAGTTCAGTTCTTGGCTTGACTGCCTCCTGAGTAGAGTTTGCATATTTTCCCCATGTGCGCAGTTACTGTCAGACCATCCATTTTCCTTCTACATTCAGAAAACAAGATGGCAAGTTGAAAGGTAATTCTAACTTGTCAATAGGTGTGTGTTTTAGGACTTCCAGGATCTGCAAACATCTGAGGAAAAGCCTTTATTTGTGTATTTTTCACAGGGAGATGCTAAATGTTGGTAGCTTCTAACAATGGGAGTTTAGCTTGGCAACTAAAGTCAGGTGACAAAAAGTGATGTCATCCAAGCTAACCCAGCAGTAATATCTGATACTAACTTAAGAACTCTCTGAGAGAGAGAGAGAGAGAGAGAGAGAGAGAGAGAGAGAGAGAGACAGGGCATTTTGTATTTGTCTTTGATCTGACAACATCCACTCACCACCTCTGCACTAGCTGATAAAGAGTTGTCTGGTGGCAGTGATAACTACCTTATAGTCTGGGCAAAAAGGGGCATAACTAGTACACCTGTGCCAGACTTTCCAGTTGTGTGTTTGTGTGTGTGTGTGTGTGTGTGTGTGTGTGTGTGTGTGTGTGTGTGTGTGTGTGTGTGTGTGTGTGTGTGTGTGTATATATGTGTGTGTGTGTGTGTGTGTGTGTGTGTGTGTGTGTGTGTGTGTGTGTGTGTGTGTGTGTGTGTGTGTGTGCGTGTGTGCGTGTGTGCGTGTGTGTGTCTGTGTGTGAGATGTATAATGAGTGTGTATTACTGTGGCCAAGGAATGGAAGATGACTACAGTCATCCCCCTGCACAAAGGAGGTCCAACCACTAATATGGGTTACTAAAGGCCCATAAGTCTGACCAGCCTCATATGTAAGACCATGGAAATAATCATTATGGATATGATAAATAAGGACATAGGTAACCTATTAATGCTGGACTCATCTTTGGCTTTGTAAAAGGAAGGTCATGCCTATTAAATCTGGTGGACTTTTTTGAAAGGGTCACCAAAGCATTGGCTGAAGGTAAGACTGTGCACACAGCTTACCTCAACCTGGACAAGGCTTTTGATTCAATGCCCCAATCAGGCATTATACACAAGTTCACTAATTTAAGTGTCACTCGTCTAGTCAGGATGAAGTAGACAAACATCATGGGTTCTGTTCAAGCAGCTTCATTATATACAAATGTAAACATATATACAAATTAGTTGTTTCATGCATAGATGTTCACACTCTGGCTGTACTCACAAAATGGCACTGAGGATTGCACATGCCTGCTATTTATATGCATGTTCAGGTCTTAGAAATGCTTCTTAAAGGTACAACACATCTGTTATTCTACATCCTCCCTCTTTGAGAAATGACATTGACAACACTGACCGATCATGCAATTATACAAAACTATATATATAGATATATATATATATATACACACACACACACACACACACACACACACACACACACACACACACACACACACACACACACACACACACACACAAACACACATGTCCAAGTTGCTGTGTATCCCACATTGGATCTGGAAATGTGACCAAATCGTGTGACATATAAATTGGAATTGGATTTAGCAACTGGGATTGTCTCTGCTGAATGTTCAATCTTACGGACATTATAAACATTATCAGAAACAGCAGTGGGAATCAAGACATGTACTGGCACAGGAACATTGTCTGAATTACTTTGAGATTTATAGTCTATATCACAGGAACATTGCTGCAAAAACAGTTCTGATACAGGAAGTAGATGTCTGTGATTTCTCCTGTACTCCGCACCTTCATATTTCACAAGATAGTATCTCAGCTCTTCATATTTATTTGTTACATGACCAATCTGATCAAAACCTTTCACTGTTTGTATCCTCACTGTCTCTCCTTCTTTCAACGGACGGAGCAATCTGCTCAATTTGTCATAGGAGGACTTCTGAAAAGAACGCTTTCTAATAATTGGGCTTTGACACTTTGTTGTTTTTAGCTTTAGACCTCAATAAATTTGAACTAATAGGCAATGTTGTTCTGGTTTGCCTAGATGGAAGTCTCTGAGCAAGCGAGCCAAGTATATTGTCACAGGGTATGTTTCTGAGATTGAGTATATTCAAAAAGACATCAGTGTTGTCATGCTTTGACTTCTCAAGTAATTGCTTTGCACTCTGCACTGCATGTTCAGCTAGTTCATTTGACTGCGGATATTTTGCACTACTAGTAACATGTACAAAGCCCCATTCTCTTGCAAATTTCTGAAACAACTGACTGGTAAATTGGGTACCATTGTCAGAAATAAGCTTTTGTGGACTTCCATGGACTGGGAAATGACGTTTCAACTTGGTAATAACAGTAGTGGATGTTAGGTTAGTTAGTAAATCGATCTCAAACCAGTTTGAATAGGAGTCTACCAGTACTAAGTAATGTTGATTGTTCCACTCGAATATGTCAGTGGCTACTGTTGACCAAGGTAGTTCAGGAACTTGACTTAGCTGAAGTGGTTCTTTTTGCAAATGCAGTTTAGTGCTATTGCATACTGAACAAGAAGAAAGTACTCTATCAATGTCTTTTGCTAGAGAAGTCCAAAATACTAGTCCTCTCGCCCTTCTTTTGGTAGCTTCAGAACTTGGGTGACAATGATGTAAAATCTGGATGTATTCTTGTTGTAAGGAAGCAGGAACAACAATTTTAGGACCTTTGAAAATAATGTCATCTTCCATCAACATCTCATCTCTGTAAGGAAAGTAGGGTTGCAATTCAAGTGGTACACTAGATTGCTTTGATGGTTATCCATCATTGATGTAGTGGTTGAGCTTTTGCAAAATTGGATCAGTCATTGTATGATCGCTTAGCTCATCAAGTCTTGTGGTAGAAAAATTACACACTTCCATGACATCGAAGTAAAATTTTTCTGCATCGAGCTGTTCTGTTGTATTTCTCGGTGATCTGGATAAGGTATCAGCCAGATAAAGAAGTTTGCCTTTTGTACAGACCATTTTGAAGTTGTACTTTTGCAATTTAAGCATCATTCTTTGCAATCTTGCTGGAGCTGAATGCATAGGCTTCTTTAAAATTGTAACCAAAGGCTGATGAGCAGTATCAGTCTTAATATCTTGACCACAGATGTAATCATGAAACTTGGAACATGCAAATACTATTGCCAAAAGTTCTTTCTCAGTCTGAGCATATTGCATTTCAGTTTGGGTAACTGTTCTAGATGCATAGCCTACTGGTGTACCCACTTGAAGAATAACTGCACCAAGACCAAATTTTGAAGCATCGCAGGAAACAGTTATTGGTTTGTTGACAACATAGTATTTTAATGTAGGTGGAGTAGCAATCGTCTTCATAAAGTCTTCAAATGCTTTCTGGTGATGTTCTAACCATGACCATGTAACATTCTTACATGTTAGCTCTCTCAAAGGAGCTGTCAACTCAATGAAGACCGGTATAAACTTGCCTAAATAGTTGACCATGCCAAGAAAACGTTGTGCAGCTTGTACATTATTTGGTGCTGGCATCTCAAGAATGGCTGCTTGCTTGGACGGGTCTGGTTTCAAGCCAATGCTAGTAAATAAATGACCTACATATGTAACTTCTGGTAGTCTGAATTTGCACTTTAGAGGGTTAAGCTTTAAGTTCACTTCACATGCTCTGTCTAGAGCTCTCTTAAGATTTCTGTCATGCTCTGTTTCACCATTGCCTCCGACTAACAAATCATCTACTATTATGGCACAAGGATAACCTGAAAAAAATTTGCTCCATTGCATTCTGAAAGACTTCACTTGCAGAATGTATTCCGAATGTCATCGTAAGAAATCTGTATCTTCCAAATGGGGTACTGAATATAGTCAGTAATGAAGATTTGCGATAAAGCATCACTTGCCAAAATTAACATTTTGCATCTAAGACAGGAAAAAACAGTGGCATTTGGTATTAGAGCTGTGACTTCTTTGTACGCATGGAATGATGCAGTCTTCTTAATGCTTTGTTCAAATCTCTTGGGTCAATGCATATTCTGATTTCGTCTGAGCCTTTTTTTGTGAGCTGCTGCCATGGATGACATACATTCAGTAGGTTCTGTAACTGGACAAATTACACCTTGCTGTACCATTTTGTCCAACTGAGCTTTGACTTTATGCTGCATAGCTATGGGAACCCTTCTCACTGGTCTGACCGCTGGACTGATCTCTGTATCTAGTTTCATAGAATATACCACTGGAACTTTGCCCAATTTGTCATTGAAAACATCAGCATACTCTGAAAAAATAGTGTTAGTGAAGCTGGGACTGAGACATGTGCTTATTTGATGAACTTCTTTGGTAAAAGAAAGCAGATTAATTTTCATACTCTCCCTGAGACCCAATAATGACTGCACAGGTCTTCAAACTACATAGAATAATAAGCTGTAACAGTTTTTGGTCACATAACATGAAAGTACTACTGAGCCTTTGGTTTGAATTTCTTCACCTCCATAACCAACAAGTTTCACACAACTGGTCAATTTAGTTGCTCACCATCTCTCACCTTAGCAAATGTGTCTACTGACATAACATTACACTTTGAACCAGTGTCTACTTTGAGCTTGGTAGATTTCCCATTGATCTGGACAGTATAAAACACTTCACTCTTCGCCAATAAATCTACTGCATCAATTTTGTCACCAATCACCGATACACCATCTACATAGAAAGCAAACTGTTGCAGTTCAACTTGATCAATTTGCTTTTTTGAATGACCCTTCTTTGTAACAGTATGAGGCTTACTTGATTTGCAAAATTTTTGAAAATGGTTCCATTTCTTACATTTATGGCATTGATGACCAAATGCTAAGCACATTTCTCTTTTAGATTCATGGTTGGCCCCACAATTGTGTCAGTTAACAATAAAGCTTGACTTGGGATCTGCTGATTCATCCTTGTACGGAACTGACCATGCTCCTTTAACTGAACTAGTCTTAGAACTTGCTGGAAGATTGCAGGTTTTCCTTGCCACACCTACAGGGGCTACAGCTGCCATGTGCTTAGGCCTGTTTCTGTCTGCCACATGTTGCATGCTGTCTACATTTGCTCTGGAGCCTGTTGAAACCATGCTCTTATCACTTGCAAGCATATCTGTGGGCCTTTCCGTAACTTCATGAATTTGACAAATATCAATAACCTTGCTCAACATTAAATCACTGTCATGAAGAAATACGCAATACGAATTTCACAGAAATACCCACAAAGAGGATTACCAGCCTCAAACAGATGCCCTACACAGACCGTTTAAAAAAACTCCAGCTTTACTCCATCGCATATTGCCTACTCAGAGGTGATCTCTGCCTAACATACAAAGCTATGTCAAACCCAGAGCTGTTGGACATGCTTCACATAAAGAAATCCCAATCCTCTCCGAGCTGCATGCTCTAGGGACCTAAACCTTTTCACCACAATAAACAGAACATGCTAGAGAGATAGATTCCTGTCTCAGAGACTTCCCATACTCTGGAACAAACTAACTATCTATGGCAAACAAAGCTCCTCATTAGCACTCTTCAAAAAAAATCTTGATGATTGGATGGGAGATAGGAAATTCACCCCGAGGATCACTTCTGTGGCTCTGCTCGACAGGGGCACAGGAAAATAATTTTCTTGGGTGGCAAAAGCCAGGGTACCTTTTTGGCTAGGCTTATATAGGCCCTAGGGCCAATAGCCTAGTACCTACCTATGAACCTATGAACCTATGAAGCAAAATCTCCCTCACAGCAGCATTATTAATAACACACACGAGGCTGTCCTTTATTAACTCATCTTTCAAGTCACCAAACTTACATGTTTTAGCTTTGTTTCGCAGGTCAGTAATACAAGCTGCAAAAGCTTCTCCTTGCTTTTGATCTCTTGTGTAAAGCAAATGCCTCTCTAATGTAACATTGGTCTGGGGATTGCACATTTCCCTAAATTTGTGCTTCAAATACTCTGGATCTTCCCTTGATTCAGCCTGTACCATAATATGATGGTTTGCCCTTTCTCCTTCATATACTGTTGGTGCATATACAAATGAATGCTCTCTTTCTATGGCCTCTGACCCTGCCAGCTTTAGCAAAATGAATGCCCTAGTGTGTGCATCTTTATCAGAATAAGCTGCTTGTATGAATATATTGTACTTTTTCCCAAATATTCTCCAGTTCTCTGCAATATTCTGATCAAATACAAGTGGTAGCAGTTTTCAAAAACCTTCTGCCATATTAATACATCTCAGTGAAGACTTTTGCCAGTATGCACGAACACACGCACATGTACATATGCTTGAAATTTATGCTAGTACTTGTAACTATGCCCAGTAACACAACCAGCCTCTGTATAACTGAACTTTGCGAAATACGTTTCCTGGGCACTGTAATACTCTTGAAATCACCTCTTATTAGTGTAAGAAACATTTCAAACTAACTGCACTGTGCGAATAAACTGGGTGGAAGAAGCTCAGAGTAAGAAACATTTCAAAGTAATTGCACTTTGTGAATAAACAGTACACAGCACATCGAAATTTCCCCCAAATGGCAGTGCTTTGCTAATCAACTCTGTATAGTGCAAGAAAGACTTTGTAATTGCAACAAATAGACACACCCAGCATAAGAAACTTTTCAAAATGGCTGCATTTGACTGCAGTTTATGAAATAGTGGCACTTTGCATACAACAAACTCTTTGGAATAAATGCACAGTAATAAACACACACACTGCAAGCACTATGCACACTTTGAGATACTTCATATAACTCTAGTTATACTATTCAGAGCTCCACTCAATGCAAAGTAGCAGTTTATGTCAAACTACAGTAATTCACCAAAAAACACGCAATCAGTTTGCTTTATTTATACTTAATGTGCCCTTTGTTATATTCATTTTGCTCATTTAATCTCTTTTCATGCCCATTATATTTTCTTGTGGTCATTTTCACTCTAAACATGCATATTTTACTTTAACATACTGAGGTAATTCTGAACCCTTTATGTGCTTTTCTGATGCTCATTTTATGAAATATCTTAATTTCAAACATTTCATTTAATTAATAAACTTTTCATGCTTCTCATTTGTGTAGCAAATGTTTTTGTGCTATTTGTTTGCTTAGTAATGCGTTTTGTGCTCTTGAAATGCTCCGTTTTATATTTTTTATAAAATAAATCATTCGTGCAAGTTTTCATTGCCTTTAATTAGTTTTTGACCCTTTTTTTATTTTGCATTCAGTTCACTTAGTTTGCCTTCACTGTTAACTCTGCACCTCGTGGCTCTGAAAAGCACTCTCTGGAATCTCGGTTCTGACACCATGTCGCTCGTCTAGTCAAGATGAAGTAGACGAACATCATGGGTTCTGTTCAAGCAGCTTTATTATATACAAATGTAAACATATATATACAAACTAGTTGTTTCATGCATAGATGTTCACACTCTGGCTGTACTTACAAAATGGCTCTGAAGCTAGCATATGCCTGTTATTTATATTTATATGCACGTTCAGGTCTTAGAAATGTTTCTTAAAGGTAAAACACATATGTTATTCTACATTGAGGATAAACCCTTTTATCACCCAGTGGATAGCCAACTGGCTCACTAATAAGACCCAGTAGGTCAAAATTGGTAAGGACACCTCCACTAAGAGGCCGGTCACTAGTGGAATCCCCCAGGTTTCAGTACCAGTCCCACACCTTCTTGGCACACATCTTCCACACTTTCTTTGAAATGGAAGCAAACGCTGAAGATTTATGGCTGACTAAGTTGGCAGATGATTACTGGCTGGGGGCTATCACTGACTCCCCTACAGGCACTAACATTCTTCAAGAAGACCTATCATGGCCAAAGCCATGGTCTTAAACTCAATGCTAAGAAATGCATATATGTACCCTTTGGGAAGTCAACCATTCCATCTTCTTACCATGTTGGTAATACAGCCCTAAGAGCTGACCTAGTGGTCAGGGATCTGGGTATGCATGTAGGCAGTAGCCTTACCTTAGACTACAACATGGCCACAGTGGTGAGGAAATCCTTTTATGTTGTGCAGCTTATAAGTAAGGGCATGACATGTAGCTCCAAAGAAGTAATTATCCCACTGTACTCTGCCCTTATCAGGCCAATCATAGAGTACAATGCTCCCTTCAGTATATACCTGACCAGGCATATGCAGCAACTAGATCGACCTCAGAAATTCCTTACATAAAGAATACAAGGAGTAACAAACCTGCCTTATGCAGAGTGCCTTAAAGCTCTTTCCCTCTACACAGTCTCCTACAGATTGCTGAGGGGTGATCTATGCCTGGTTTACAAGGCATCCACAAATCCCACTCTTATGAATTTCCTGCATATTCGTAAGTCAAACAGTACCAGAAATACAAGGTCTGGGGACCTGAATTTTGTCTGCAACTTAAACAGAACATGCTGGAGAGACAGATATGTGTCCCAGAGACTGTCCCTCCTATGGAACAGGTTTCCCATCCATGTGAAGCTGAGTTCGTCCATTACCTAGTTTAAGTGCAACCTAGACCAGTGGATGAGAAATAGGAAATGTAACCCAGTCCTGGAACCCATGTCCCTTATGGACAGAGGTAGATTATAAATGCCTGGCCTTCAATGTCCTATTTGGATACAGGACGTCATTATTCTTTCAGGAAAACATAGATAGGCTTAGAAAGACCCCCCCCCCCCCGAGTCATTAGTCTAATAACAATATATGAATCTATGTAAATATTTGGCAAAAATATTAGAAACAGTAAAAGTTACATGGATATATTTACCAAAGAAAATGCAGGCTCCTCAGTTTAGCATTTGTCATACTGCACATGTTAATATTTCCATTTTATAACACCACTTCATAATCTTTATTACTGAATATACTGAAAATCTGGTGCAGGAAACACAACAGGAGGGTCTCAACTCGGACTTAGTAAATTTATTTTCATGAATAAAAAAGACACACGTTAAGCGCTTTCATCTGACTAGCAGACTTCTTCAGAACAATATTTGACAATTACTGCACTCTTTAAATATCAAAGTTTGGCGCCAAACACACAAGTACAATTTAGATTTAAAGACATATTACACAAATGAACTAGTAATTCGATAATGACTGTAAAGATAATAATAATGCAAATAAAATTGATAATATTGAATAATATTGAATACTTGTTGCACACACTGATTTAAAACACGCTGTCCATATACATTCTGTATGCTACTTTTTGAATTATGTATAACTACATGTAGTAGGTGTGTAACTTCATTTATATGTAACAATGCTCAAACAATATACTTGTGAAGATATATCAAAAACTGTATTTAAAAAGTATTTAAAAAGTTGTTATTAAACTACCTTGACTAGTGTTTGAAAAATTAATAAATATATTAATATATCGTAGAATGTGATTAAAATATTTAAAATTATTGATATGATGGCATGTTTTACAATAAGTGCTTAGTGTATCATAATTTGTATAAATGTTTTAAAAATATATTTTATAAAATACCTCATAGCTTACATTCAAAAATTAAGAAATTATTATGCAATATTCCATTTATGATAACACATATTCTCTAAACTTCTCTATATGTTCAATGTTTTTACATCATAATACAGGTTTTTAAAACTATTTAGATATAATGAGATATGGTTTAATACTGATAAAATCATTAATGCCTGGGTAGCTAGTGGCATCAACATATATCTGCCACCTGCTCTCTTTCATTGCCAATAGGGTCTTAATATTACCACCATACGGTGTTGGTCCTACGGTGTCTATGATGTTAAATTTAAAATAATGTCTATCATTGTTGTGCATTTTGTGCCGAGATAGGGAATTCTTATTGTCATGATTTCTAATACTATATAGGTGTTCATAAATGCGTCTTTTAAATTGTCTCTCTGTCTTGCCAATGTAGTATGCGTTACATGCCACACAAGTAGCTAAATATACCACAAATTTGGTGTTGCAATTACCATTTCTACTATATATATATGTTCTATTGGAATTTTCCAACTTACATCCTCTTTCCTCATTGATAAATTTACATTGGTTACACGCTCCACATTTTTTAGTGGATGAATTTTCTCCTTTCTTCCTAATTCCTTTAGATTCCAATAACTTCTTTATATTGAGACCTGTTTTGTATACAATTTTAGGATGCATACCCAACATCTGTGTTAGTTCATCATTACGTATAACCTGATTCCATCTGTCTTTGATGAAATTTTCAATGTAGTGGACTGATGGTGAATACATCAATACGCATACCCTTCGGCTGTATTCATCTCCGGGGTTGCTGGCTGGTATGAGGTGTACACTACCAAAATTCCCCAATAGAGACATGTACTTTTTGCCCCATTCACTAATAACATAATTAACCGTATCAGTCAAAAGTTTGGCTGGATAACCCCTAATAATGAACATAGATTTAATAAGTTCCATTTCTTTTAACATAATCTCCCTGGTGGAAGACATTCGAGCAGCCCTAATGCATTGCCCTTTGAAAATGTTTTTGAACACATGGGGAGGGTGATTACTACTGTACGCCAAATAGTCATTCGAGAAAGTCTCTTTCCTATAAATGCTGGATATAAACCCATTGTCCCCTTGGCTTATATAAGTGTCCAAATATGCAATGCCACTGGTACTGATGGTATGTGTAAACTTAAGAAATTCTGTTGTATTATTGATATAACTAATAAAATCAGAGATCTTATCAATCGGTCCATCCCATAGCACAAACAGGTTATCTAAGAATCTAGTGTAGTGAACAATGTGCTGGTAATGTTCAGATTTGAACAGATATTCTGATTCCCATTCAAGCATCACAAGATTTGCGAATATGGGAGCGCATGCTGCTCCCATTGCAACACCCTTAGTTTGTTTGAAAAACTCATTTTCGAACTGGATGTAATTGTGGTCTAAGACCAGCCCCATCATGTCTGTAATGAGGCATATTTTGTCCCAACTCAGACTGGAGCATTTCCTCAAGCTACTGCTGAAATACTCTAAGCCCAGATCCCTAGGGATACAGGAAAATAAATCTGTTACATCGATGGTTATAAAAATAAGGTTGTTTTTCCATACTTGGGATGTTAACTGGCCCAAAAATGTCCATGAATCTTTAGTTAAATGTAGGATATTTTTGTACACTGGTTTCACCCATGTATCTATAGCTACACCCAATGGAAATGTTTTAGCTTTGCTTCCTGATATAATAGGCCTGAAAGGAGGGTGTATAAGGTTTTTATGGACTTTGGGAATCCCAACAATCGTGGCTAATATAGGGTATTCCACCTTTAAAAAATCATATGTATCTAAGCTGATCCTATTGTCCAACATATATTCCTCTAATGCTAAATCAATGCGTCTATAACCTATATTGATCTCATTGAGTGAAATTGCATCATAGTTTCCTGATTGATGCAAAATATGGTATATTTCATTAATGTAATCCATGTTGTTGAATACAACAATCCCCCCCCCCCTTTGTCTGGTTTCATTAACCTAACCTCTTTATTGTTCACAAACTTTCATAAGCATTTATATTCGTCCTCTGTCAAATTCCCCTCAGGTCCAATATTGTTGCTCTTGTCAACCTTGTAATTATTTCTAAAACAATATATATCATTGCAAATCATTTTCTCAAAGTTTGTCACTTTTAAATTGCTAGGTGGTATATACGTGCTTTTCTTCTTAAGACATAGGGGTACCATATTGGTATGTTCTCCATTACTTCCACCAAAATGAATGGCTAAATTTAATCTCCTGCAAAATAATTTCACTTCAACAATAGTGTCCACCAAACTGAAGTTAACAGTGGGAATGAATTTCATGCCTTTTGAAAACACACTAAAAAATTCCTTAGTTATCTCAAGATTGGTGTAATTGAACACATTGAACCCTTGTTTGGAAATAATAATTTTGCTTCCATTACTATCTTGTGTATCATCTATGCCACCTGCCTCTTCCTGATGATTAACTGTATTGTTAGATTCATTATTGTGTTCTAAGCCTGATAAATGGGAATATTCAATGCCATGGTCACTAGGTTCAAAAATATGTTCAGTATTTGTGATATCCACTTCATGCATGTTTTTCACAAATCTACTCATCTCATTCTTCTGTTCCTTGTTGAATGTGTGTTTTTTGAGGGTGGGTAAAACCTGCCCCCTTGAAAATTCATATCTCCTTCTGTATTCCTATGTTCATTGTGTACATCCCTGTCATGATCATTAATCATGCTATTCTTTGGCCAAATATATGCCCTTTGATTCTCATACAGATCAATATCACGAACTATCTTCCTTTGTTTCCTCTCATAAATTACTGAAGCTTTACGGTTGGCATCTAAAAACTGCTTGTCATACAATTCATTCCATTCACTAAACATTTCATTATTGATAATGTCCATATTTAGTTTATCTACTTCAGATATTGCACAAGCCAATTTAACATCATTTTTCTGCATTAATAATTTGATATAGTCAAAACCAAAGCTGTCAAACAGTTTATTGAATTCCACAATAGTTACACGGTTTAAGTCCTGCCCCATTGCTACTTTAAAAAGTCTAATACCTTTGGGTACTATTTTTAAAGCTAAACATTTGCTAAAATAGGCATTTTCTATTTTTAAACTTTTAATAACTGTAAGTTTTTTACCCAATGCGTATATCATTTCTCTAATACTATCTTTCGACATTTGTTTTGTACCAACCATGTATCGTTCACTACTGTATCCAACATCGTATTTGTTATGTTTTTCAAAATCAACATTTTCATTTAAAAAATGGTCCAAATGACCAATCATTCCTTCATTACTTGTTTTGTCCAAAACTAGAGTCTTATACTTGTTGATATTCCCTCCTTTGAAGGCATTAGGACTGGAATATAGTTCAGTACCTTTAATAATGTCAACTTGCTTCCTGGTAATGGCTGAGTATGTTTTTGCAGGTTGCTGGCGTTTCGGTCTCGCCCCCAATCGCTCTGCCTCATCTCGAACATGGAAAAGGCTGAAATCAAATGTAAAATCACCCGCCGATGATTTACTGTTGTTTAAATCCATGTTTTCACTCAGGCCACCTTCATGTGAAGAATGTACACCACACTCCACCCGATTTGGCTGGCCATTTGGTATTTCCATCTGCGTGCTCGCATCTATAGCAGTCGCTGCCACTCTCCTTGCAGAGCAGGAATCTTCCTCTCCAGTTACATTAGACTGTTGCTTTTCCCTTATGTTAGTGTCACCATAAGGATTGGTGACTGTCAACGAGCGCCCGACTAGCTCGAGTAAACGGGACACTTCCTCCTTCAGTGCAGTGACCTCTGAACGTAGGTTAGCTAAATCCACGTTGTCCAATGAAGCCTGAGACCCCACGTCGTTCTCCATACCAGACGCTGACGCAAAACACTTCTCACAGGCAACAACGTAAATATACTGAAAATCTGGTGCAGGAAACACAACAGGAGGGTCTCAACTCGGACTTAGCAAATTTATTTTCACGAATAAAAAAGACACACGTTAAGCGCTTTCATCTGACTAGCAGACTTCTTCAGAACAATATTTGACAATTACTGCACTCTTTAAATATCAAAGTTTGGCGCCAAACACACAAGTACAATTTGGATTTAAAGACATATTACACAAATGAACTAGTAATTTGATAATGACTGTAAAGATAATAATAATGCAAATAAAATTGATAATATTCATCTGCTAGTCAGATGAAAGCGCTTAACGTGTGTCTTTTTTATTCGTGAAAATAAATTTACTAAGTCCGAGTTGAGGCCCTCCTGTTGTGTTTCCTGCACCAGATTTTCAGTATATTTACGTTGTTGCCCGTGAGAAGTGTTTTATTACTGAATATTTCACATCTTGCCTCATGGTGATATTACAAAGTAACAGCTAAACAACCTTGCAGTTGTACTATAGATGCTGCATTCAAAATATGGGTCAAAATGAGGAACATTAGTTTAAAATTCTCATTTAGAAACCTTGAAACCAAGATGTACCCCCACCACCATCTAAATGCATTTTATATTTTATCACATATCTCAATTTGTAGATCAAGTATGAGAAGTGAATATGTGTTTGCTCCTTTGGATAATGACAACCCCTTAGCTTTTGGTGGTAACTGTCAGTGGAAATGAAGGGGGGTCTGCACTCGGGAGTCAGGAGAAGGATATTGGTGAACTGTAAAAAAGGAACTTTATTTTAATTGTTTAACAGAAACTGAATAGAAGACAGCAGTTGTTTTCAGACCTCTCAGCTGTCCCTATTTTGTAGGGACACCCCTTGATGTTTCTCAACAATTTGCACCATTCCTCCTAAAACTGAAAATCATTTTGAGAATTTCTAAGATAATAGTGCCAATATTTAAAATGTGATATATATTTCACAACAAGCTGCAATCCAAGTGAAAACCTCTGAGGTTCAGTACGCACCAGCAGTGCCCCACAATAAGTGATCTTTTTGTTTAATGTCTACAAAATCTTTCCTTACGGCAATAAAGGCAGTGTATGCTATTCAGGGGATAACAACTGGTTGACGTTTAGCAAAAGTATTAATGTTCACTAATATTGTTCCACTGTATTTATCCAGTCCCAGCAATTCAGTGTCTAATTTATAAATGTCAGCTTGTTCCCTAGAAGTACATCTTAAACTACCAATTCAGTATCACAGAGACTCAGATACCTTACAAATATAAGTAAAGATGTCCTAAAGATATAAGTAAAGATGTCTGTAACCTAGAGCAGGAAAAGGTACAGAAAGATTTGAAATATCAGATATCATGCTTTAATCAAACATGCATTATATTAAATATAAATCTCTGAAAAACATGCTCTCGGTAAATACAAAGAAATTTTAGGTCTATATCACACTCTAAATAAGAATGGATACATGTAATAAAAATGAATGTGCCTCTCAGGTTCTAATCCTCCTCACTCTCTTTGTGTCATTAACATTTTACCTATGTTATAATTCAATAAAATAAAATGACTGTGGTCTCTGTAAAGTAAAATAAGCAACAAATTATATACTGACTACAAGAACTTCATTGTTCCTAAAAATTACCAGTACAGTTAAACTTTCTGATCTATTCTCTTAATATGCAAGACCCAGATAACTAACCTACTGGCCCACTATAAGAAGGAAGCAATATGTATCACTTTCTTATGAGTCCATCTAGAAATGATAACCACTGAAGACCTGTTAATACCATGGAAATTCTTCTATTCTTATGAGAAGTCATGCTGAGCTGGTAAACCAAAGTCTGCACTAAGTATCTTACATCTCTCTAGGCAGCGTTAAAAGAAAACCCAGCCTAGCTTATACATGAAAACCAAAATGCGCAAATGAGACAGGTGCTCACAAACTAGTGAAGCCCAAAGAATTGTATTATAAAAATCAACCTTTAAATTCCTATTTTAAAAAAGGTATTATCATATTAAAATAAATATTTTTAGGGATTTGTAGATATTTTGAAAGTTAATAATTGCCTGAATGCAGAATGCTTACATACCATTCATGAAGCAATGACACTCACAGATTAATCAGGACTTAACCATTTACTTTTGTTTTGGCTAACATGCATATTATACCCCACAGTACATTACCCATCTTGCAGCGACATTATTAACCCATTTCAAGATGATGTAATAAAAATCTTTGCAGCTTCAGAAGTGTATCTTCCTCCCACACTGCAACTTATAATGCTGTTAAAAGTAATAACGTATATTGTACAGCAGCTAAAATGGAAACTGTGTACGAGGGAGTTAAGGATATGTAGCTTAAATTTGGTTCTTTGTATATATCACTGGAGTACTTTTGGCTTATGCTCTGTGACTACAGTGTTTTTGTAAAATATGTAAAAGCAAGTAGATCTAGGGTTAGGAATCAAAGGCTTATTGAAAGGCCCACATCTTAAGTGTTTCCCAAAGAATGCTCTAATTATCTAAAGCAGAAATCGCCAGATTCACTGACCTCATAAGAAATATTGGCTCGCACTCCACAATAATGAAAACACTTTGCAGTGCTGTGTAACCAAAAGAAAAGCTGTACAACAGTGTTGTCTAAGAATAAATTAACTTTATGTCCTCCCCTGAAACAGATAAGATTCATGCAGCAGAATAAAGCCCTTATTTTATAGCAATCCTGACTGACAGTGCCACTACTTACCCACATAAACACATTACCTGGGTGATCTGGTTTTGAGTTATTGGCACACAGAACGGGGTTTGCGTTTGACCCAGTGAGTAAGCATGTGGCCAGTACAAGTAGCAGGAGGCATAACCAGTACTAATGACATTATGTTAATGGTGTACCTGTTATTTGTTCCTGTCACCGATATTACATGACATTATGTTAATGGTGTACCCGTAATTTGTTCCCATCACTGTTATTACATGACATTATGTTAATGTTGTACCCATTATTTGTTCCCGTCACCGATATTACATGACATTATGTTAATGGTGTACCCATTATTTTTTCCCATCACTGATATTACATGACATTATGTTAATGGTGTACCCGTTATTTGTTCCTGTCACAGATATTACATGACATTATGTTAATGGTGTATCCGTTATTTGTTCCTGTCATGGATATTACATGACATTGTGGTAATGGTTTACTGTTTATTTGTTCCAATCACTGTTATTACATGACATTATGCTAATGGTGTACCCGTTA
Source organism: Protopterus annectens (assembly GCF_019279795.1). Lineage (NCBI taxonomy): Eukaryota > Metazoa > Chordata > Ceratodontiformes > Protopteridae > Protopterus > Protopterus annectens. Next base: position 504,827,360 of record NC_056725.1, on the reverse strand, counting down.
TTTGTTCCCGTCACTGATATTACATGCTATTATAGGTTCATAGGTTGGTACTAGGCTATTGGCCCTAGGGCCTATACAAGCCTAGCAATAACAATTCCCTGGATATTTCTTCCCGCAATATTTACTTCCCTGGACCCCTGTCTAGCAGGGCGACTGCCATGATCCCTGGGGTGAATTTCCTATCTCCCATCCAATCTTCAAGGTTCCTTTTGAAGAGGGCCAAGGAGGCACTCTGCTTGACATGTATGGGCAGTCTATTCCAGAGTTTGGGGAGTCTCTGGGTCAGGAACCTATCCCTCCAGCATGTTTTGTTCATTGTGATGACAAGGGTTAGATCCCTGGAGCATGTGGCTCTGAGGGATTGGGATTTCTTTAAGTGGAGCATGTCCAACAGCTCAGGGTTTGACATCGCTTTGTATGTTAAGCAGAGATCACCTCTGAGTAGACAATATGCCACAGAGTATAGCTGGAGTTTTTTTAGATGGTCAGCATAGGGCATCTGCTTTAGGCCTGTAATTCTTTTAGTGAGGTATTTCTGCGGCCTTTCCAGCTGTTGCAGATGTCTTGTGAGGTACATACCAAACAGGGCATTGTACTCTATAATGGATCAAATAAGGGAAGAGTACAGTAGGACAATGACCTCCTTTTTTCTGGATGAAAAGCCTTTAGTGATGAGGTGTACCACATAGAAGGATTTCCTGACTGTTGTGGTGATGTGGTTATCGAAGGTGAGACCACTGTCCACCTGTGTCCTTAAGTCTCTCATTACACTTTCAGTGTTTAGTGTACTGCCACCTATGTAGTAATTCATGTGTACATGTTTTTTCCCAAAGGGGATAACTATACATTTCTTGACATTAAGCTTGAGCCCATGGCTCTGGCACCAAGCATCCATTTCTGCAAGGCCCTTTTGTACAATATCCACATCATTTGGGGATTCAATAATGGCTCCCAGTTTGCAGTCAACTGCGAACTTTGTTAGTCAGAGTCCCTTAGTGTTGGCCTGTACTTCAGAGAAGTAGATGCCAAACAAGAGCGGTCCCAGGACTGAACCTTGAGGTACTCCACTTGTCACTTGTCTGGAGATGGATTTGGAGTAGGCTACTTTTACAGTCTGGGTTCTGTCAGTAAGCCAGTTGGCAACCCATCGAGTGACATAGGGATTTATGCCCAGCTTAGTAAGTTTATCTATGATTCCAGAGTGGGGGATGGTGTTGAAGGCCTTGGCGAGGTCCAGATAGGCTGTGTGGACTGCCTTACCCTCGACCACAGCTCTGGAGACTGATTCGAAGAAGTCAATCAGGTTCAGGAGACAAGATCGGCCCTTCACTTACCCAAACTGGGTGGGGTCCAGTGTTTGAAGGTTGCCAATGTCTTTGTTTATAAGTTTCATGATAATGCATTCCATGCCCTTGCAGATCAGGCTCGTCAGACTGATGGGATGGTAGTTCCCAGGATCCAAGGTGGATCCCCCCTTGTGGAGTACGATAACTGTAGCTGTTCACCACTCAGTGGGCATGAAGCCTGAGGTGAGGCTATGATTAAACATGACACTTAGGTGAGGTGCCAGTTCATTTTGTAGTTCATGTAGTACACAGCCCGGGATGTCATCTGGTCCCATGGATGCCATATTCTTAGCTTTGGAGAGTGCGGTTTCTACCTGTGTGGCCATGATTACTGGAATTTGGCAATCTTTTGGTATTGAGATGGGCCCTTTAGGGGGTGAGAGGGGGGTGAAGTTGGCACTAAATTGATCTGCCAGGATATTGGCAATATCCTTGGGATCAGTATATTTAATGCCATTCTGTTGTAGCTCAGGGCAGATCTGAGCATTGCCATTTAGATTCTTGACATAACTGTAGAATGCCTTGTGGCTGTCTTTGGAATCTTTGGCAGTTTTATTTTCATAACTAGCTGTGGAGGATTTTATGAGGGATCTCAGCTTCTTACTGAGACTGGTAAGGGAGTTTTTTGCATCCTGGGGTTTTCCTCTTTTCTGCAACAGTTTCTTCCTTCTGTTGTATAGTTTGTTTATGGCAGGAGACCACCAGATTGGCTTCCTTTTTTTGGAGGAGAGCATCTTGGTTCTATTTGGGATGGCACGATTCATGCACGAGTGGATGTTCTCTTACAGTGCCTTAGTGTAGGATTCAGCAGTCAAGCTTTCAGATCCCGTCTGCGTGGGTGTCATGAAGTTTGTCACTTCTGACTTGAATAGCATGAAGTTGGCTTTGGAGAAGTTTTTTATGGAGGTTTCCTTACTGGGGGGTGGGGGTGGGATGTGGATGTCAAGGGTGATTTGCTTATGGTCAGGCCTAACCAATGAGGGGGTGACCACTGGTGTGGAGCATCTATCTCTCATGTTGGTAATAACCAGGTATAAGATATTGGAGCCCCTGGTGGGACAATGGATTAGTTAATCCAGGGCACTGAAATTTATGAAGTCCAAGAACCGTTGGGAAAAGGTGTTGGTACCCGAGTAGTTTTCCCAGTTAATGGCAGGGTAGTTGAAATTACCCAGTATTAGGGTGTTTGGTTGTATCTTAATATTTTCCAGTATGTTTAGAAAGGTGTAGAGAGAATCTTGGGGCATGGTGGGGAATCTGTAGCACTCTACAATTTGGATTGCAGTCTTACCTAGTGTTAGTTGCACCTGGAGAATTTCAGATGCATTGTGTTGGGCAACTTGCCTGGAGGTGTGAATATCCTTGGTGAATATGGACACTCCTCCACCTTTAGTGTTTCGGTCATGGTTTGCTGGCTGAAAAATGTGGTAAGAGTTGTAGCCTGGTATTGCAGGGGTGCTCTCTGGAGCCTTGAACCAGGTCTCAGTTACTGCACAGATATCGATGTTCTCCATTTTTAGGAGTGCCTCGAGAGAGTGCATTTTGAGGTTTAGACTTCTAGCATTAAGTAGCATTACCTTCAGATTTTGCATGCTTGTATCTGTCATGGTGGTGGTTTTGTCCTTTGAACCTTGCCTAAAAAAGGCACTATAAGGGTGGCAAGAGCTTTAGGCAGCAACCTGAATCCCAAGGGTAACAGGTGCAGACGATCTCTGGCAAAGCATCGTGGTTTGTCGATCATGTCTTCCCAGGCAGACAGATACTGGATCCCCTTTGAATGACACCAGAAGCTTAGCCAATTGTTGAAGTCAATCATTTTGTCCTTATACTGTGGTATTATTCTGGGCAAAGGCAGGATGCTACTCAGGGCTAGGGTCATACCTGCCTGGGCCACATAATCCGAGAGCTCTTCCATGTCTCTTTTCATGTAGTCCAGGGAGGTACATCTCAAGTCATTCACTCCAGGTGTACTCATTATTTGTTCCTGTCACAAATATTACATAACATTATGTTAATGGTGTACCCATTATTTGTTCCCGTCACTCATATTACATGACATTATGCTAATGGTGTACCCGTTATTTGTTCCCGTCACTCATATTACATGACATTATGTTAATGGTATACCCATTATTTGTTCCCGTCACTGTTATTACCTGACATTGTGGTAATGGTGCACCCGTTATTTGTTCCTATCACTGTTATTACATGGCATTATGTTATTGGCGTACCCATTATTTGTTGCCATCACTGATATTACATGGCGTTATGTTAATGGTGTACCCATTATTTGTTTGTGTCACGGATATTGCATTACATTATGTTAATGGTGTACCTGTTATTTGCTCCCGTCACTGTTATTACATAACATTGTGGTAATAGTGTACCTGTTATTTGTTCCCGTCACTGATATTACATGACATTATGTTAATGGTGCACCCATTATTTGTTCCCATCACTGATATTATATGACATTATGTTAATGGTGTACCTGTTATTTGTTCCCATCACTGATATTACATGACATTACGTTAATGGTGTACCGGTTATTTGTTCCTGTTACTGATATTACATGATGTTATGTTAATGGTTTACCTGTTATTTGTTCCTCTCACCGATATTACATGACATTATGTTAATGGTGTAGCCGTTATTTGTTCCCGTCACTGATATTACATAACATTGTGGTAATAGTGTACCTGTTATTTGTTCCCGTCACTGATATTACATGACATTATGTTAATGGTGTACCCATTATTTGCTCCCATCACTGATATTATATGACATTATGTTAATGGTGTACCCGTTATTTGTTCCCATCACTGATATTACATGACATTACGTTAATGGTGTACCCGTTATTTGTTCCTGTTACTGATATTACATGATGTTATGTTAATGGTGTACCTGTTATTTGTTCCTGTCACCGATATTACATGACATTATGTTAATGGTGTACCCGTTATTTGTTCCTGTCATGGATATTACATGACATTATGTTAATGGTGTGCCTGTTATTTGTTCCCATCACTGATATTACATGACATCATGTTAATGCTGTACCTGTTATTTGTTCCCATCACTGATATTACATGACATTATGTTAATGGTATACCCGTTATTTGTTCCCATCACTGTTATTACTTGACGTTATTTTAATGGTGTACCCGTTATTTGTTCCCATCATTGATATTACATGACATTATGATAATGGTGTACCCATTATTTGTGCCTGTCATGGATATTACACGACATTATGTTAATAGTGTACCCATTATTTGTTCCCATCACTGATATTATATGACATTATGTTAATGGTGTACCCATTATTTGTTCCCGTCACTGATATTACATAACATTGTGGTAATAGTGTGCCTGTTATTTGTTCCCATCACTGATATTACATGACATTATGTTAATGGTGTACCCATTATTTGTTCCCATCACTGATATTATATGACATTATGTTAATGGTGTACCCGTTATTTGTTCCCATCACTGATATTACATGACATTACGTTAATGGTGTACCCGTTATTTGTTCCTGTTACTGATATTACATGATGTTATGTTAATGGTGTACCTGTTATTTGTTCCCATCACTGTTATTACATGACATTATGTTAATGGTGCACCCATTATTTGTGCCTGTCATGGATATTACATGACATTATGTTAATAGTGTACCCGTTATTTGTTCCTGTCACTGATATTACTGTTATATATGTACTTAAGTGTGATAAGATAAAAACAAATTACAGCAGGGTTCTGAGTAAGTTATTACTAAATAATACACATGGAAATGTAGGGAGAGTCGGCGATGGGTAAGGGCATATACTCAGTGTCAATTATGTGATTAAAAATTATCAGGAACAAAAAGCTTATAAACCTGATGCAGTGTATAACAAAATATCCATCACCCCAGTTATAAAAAAAGAAGCATGCTAAATGATAAAAAATTCTGTTCAGTGTCGGTTTTTTAACTTCCTCCAGCTGTCCAAATGCCATCCTGTTTTATTAAATCTTTGTATAGCAGCACTGCAGAGTTGTCTAGCTTTGATTCCTAGAAATTCATTTTCTGATAGCACATAGTTATTGCTTTCTACTCTTCCCTAACCTGGCTCCCGGTTTCACCCTTAGATGATAAGATTACTTGAGTAGTCTTCCCTGCCTCTTCTTCCTCAGATCTGCACTGTCAGCGCACACACGCACACACACACACACACACACACACACACACACACACACACACACACACGCACACACGCACACATGCTTAGCACACAGTCACACAGACACTCACATACATAAGTACATGAACACATGTACAGACACACACACACACACACACACACACACACACACACACACACACACACACACACACGCACACATGCTTAGCACACAGTCACACAGACACTCACATACATAAGTACATGAACACATGTACAGACACACACACACACACACACATACACACGCACACACGCACACACACACACACACACACACACACACACACACACACACACACACACACACACACACACACACACACACACACACACACCTGTATCTGTCAAAAAAGTCTGTCTTTCTGTTTGTCTGCAACATTAAGGGTCTGCCTTCAGTGTCCTACTCTGCATGACTCTTTTATTCATTATTTTCCTGATTTCCATTATAAATATACATTATTTTTTTATTCCTAGTTGTACTGACAGTTTCTGTGGATGAATACTGTATCTGCTTTGTAAACTGTGTGCTGCTATGAGATGTTTTATAAAAAAGCTTCCTGCATTTAAATTTGGGACCTCAACTAAGAAAAATGAAATTAAACAATTAGTGTTAAATACGTGTTGTTTAAAAATATATCAAAGGCAATACTGATTTTATTCAGAAGGCAATGCAAACAACTGAATAAGAATGTTTCAGACAACACAGTGAGAAATAAAGCCTATAGTGCTTAGAGCATGTTTGTAACTGAGCTTCATGCATACCAGTGATTACACAGTAAAAGCAGGGTGCGAGTACATTAAACACCAAACAGTGAAAATGATGTCACAAACTAGAGTCTCATAAGACTTACAAGCGGAATCTTTATTTTTAGCACCTGCATTTAAGATCCCCTGTGTACAAAGCAAGGAGTGAGACTTTCACGTCCTGCTGCTGCTGCAAAAGAAGTGCTGTATACCAGACCGATACATGTGCGAATTGCCAATGTTGCTTTTAAAATAGTAGAAATGTTTACTACAGAATGCACTACACAACCATGTATGCTCCTTTCTCTGCAGTTGCTTCATCAGTTCCCCTTTTTCTTGGTGCAGGGCCACCAAGCGGTTCAGCTTATGTAGTGGGCATGCCATCTGTACCTTACATGGTGATAGAGTACCTTCAGGCTGTCACATGAACTGTCTGGAAGGATCCATTGCTTCATGTAGTGACTGACTCCCTTCAGACTGTCACACATACTGTCTGGAAGGCTGGTACCAGCCTTCTTGCCTCCTGAAAGGTTTCTTATTATGCAACAAATCTAATAAAGAGATCAAGAATCACAATTATGGTAGGGCTGGATCCAAGCACATGACAGATGGATCAAGACATCCACCTCCCCTCCCAGGGGATTTTGACGTGAAGGTTCTGCTGAATGAGAGCTACATTTGGAAGCAGGGTCATCTAACTGCTCGCCAAAAGATTGCTAGGATTATTTTTGCTGAGCAGTTTCTTAGTACCATAATCAAATTCCAGGCACAGAGTAACCTCCATCTACTTCTTCTTGGGTATATTTATTTATGTTACCTCCCCCATAAAAGGAAACTGAAAACACTGGAAGGACAGGAACAGTGGCAAATCCTTTGCTTGACTTTCTTATTATTTTCTTTTGTCTATATTATACTATTCTCAGTTCATGTCTCTGTTCATGTTTCTGTTTATATTTTTGTTTGCATTATTCCCTCAGGTAACAAACTAGCCAAGATGAGAACCAGTATTTCATACTCCAAGTCCAAATCAAAAATAGACTGAGTGAGGAAAGGGAAAAAAAAGTCAGTGCATCAGTGAAATGCAGAGGTGCTGCTTTTTGCACAACTATTAGGAAAGATACTGAACTGTTTACTTCTGCTTACCTTCACCCTTTATATGTGATCAGGCAGTAAAATCATAAAGAGCATACTGTACAGAGTGTCACCATGTTTTTTAATCCACATTTGTCCCCCATTTCACTTCAGCAAGAAGCATATTATGTTTTCATTACAGTTTAGTAATACCTTCTGAGCAGAGGCTCATGGAATTAAGGATGTCCTTTCTTTGATCATCCCATGCAAACTGAGACAGAATCAAGTAAAAAGGTATTTGTTCCCCTTCTCGAAGACACATACACACACGCATGCATATACACACACACACACACACACACACACACACACACACACACACACACACACACACACACACACACACACACACACACACAAACTTTAAGGGACGTAATAAGTACCACAGTGTAATTGCCAAGGATTCTACAATCCCTGAACACAACACAAACAATAGTTACCATATTTGCTGTATTGGCATGCTGCATGTGACTTTATGCACTGCTTTTCCCCAAAGACTGAATATTTAATCTTACAGAATTCTGTAGCAAAGTGTACAAATCACTGACAGCTGGCACACGTGTAACCTGACATAATGTGGTATTAACATGTTAAATGGAATGCACATAATGGTACACAGTGATATAATGTGTTTCCATGAAAAGTTGAAGAAATATAACCTAAAAGAGTGACATAGCATGTAACCCACGAAATTATACTCTTGTGTTTTACATTCATATTATGTGCAACACTACCCTTCACCGGTGAGATATGTGGCTTTCAAAAGCAAAATAATATAACTCAAAGACAGCAGCTACCAATATTGGTATGCAAGAAATTCTGCCACGGTATTTAACATGCTTCCTTTTAGTCAAAGCTCATGTGCATGATTTAGAAAATTAAAGCCTGCATTTTTTTAAATATATTGTTAAATGTTATGTACAAAGCAAGCATATGCATGTTAAGTTCCACAACAGCTATGGGTCTGTTTATAATTGGACTTCTACACCTGCTGTACCAGTGTGCCTGTCACCCTTCCTGCTTGCTTGCCCTTGACGTGCATGTTTATACTACTGCTCACCTCTTCCCTCGCACTCTCAGCCTCCTCTTCTGGTACGGAAGTGCTGCTACTCTCACTGGCTGCTGCTGCTACTGCTGCCGCAGCGGAGGCTGGAGGGGACATGGTGGTGCTGATGAAGGTGATGATGAGGGGACATGGACCACCTTGTCAAAAGCAACTCCTCCCGAAATGTCAGAGCATCCCAGGAGGCCAACAGGCAGAAGTAAAAGCATTATCCAAATCAGAGGAGGAGAAGAATAGCGCTGACATAAACACACAAGCTGAAGAAAATCCCAGAAGATCCTTCTATGTTTAATTCAAGGACATTGGCAGAAAAAGCTCATCTCACGCAGAACAAATGAGATTCTCTCTTGTATCCCACTCACAAATTGCAGATGCAGTTGTATATCTTTCGGACACACAGCCCAATGAGATTAGGAGCAAGATCTAGTTATATTTTATTATAGCATCCTTTTCTTTAGATGTTAAATAAGTTTAAATCCCAACTGCTGTTTTCATCTTGTTCTCTCATATGTTCGGTCATTTTATTTCTCTCTCTCTCTATTTTTCTCTCTCTAAGCTGACAGCAAGGCAGCCTCAAAGCCTTACGAGACCATGGGGTTTCCCTTTCTGAGAGCAAAGCAGGTATTCCATCTCAAGGTACATAACGGAGGATGCAGTTCCAAGCTGAGTGAAAAAGGAGCTGGGGATGCAAAAAACAGAGAGAAAGATAACAGGGATGCTGAACAGTGCTCTCAGGGTACGACTGGTAGAAGCAGGTGCGTCGGGAAAGGGAAGGTTAGGAAAGGCAGAGGGAGATCTTTAGGAGAATGTAATCCAGGTGATTATGGAGAAAGAATGCAGGGTGTCTGGGGAGGAAAGAAAAGGATGGAGGATTGTTCTGCTCTGTTAATTCCCTCCCTCCTTTTTCTACAGGATTTCTGGCTTGCTCTCTCACTCCCTCTGCTGAAGAAGGTGATGCAAATTTCTCTCTCTCTCTTTCATTCTGCCTCAAAACTGAATATTCTCCTCACACACCGATAAACAGGGAATTATAGTATTGAACTAATCTAATCACCTACATCACCCTACCAGCCTTAGAGGCCTGTCTGGCTGTCTAGAAAACAAAGCAACTAATTTTCCAGCTACTGCAAGCTAAAGCCTGAACTGCAGTATTCTCATTAACATATTGCATTATATATTGACTGTTCATGTAGTTAGAAACATGCATTTACTATAAAAAAAAGAATGGAAGAAGAAAGAGAGTCTGAGCTTTGTCGTTTTATGCTGCCAAGGTAAAATAGATTTGAGTATATGAATAAATGTGTCTGGATAAGTGAGAAACAATTAACATTTTGTAAATAAAAAGAAGGAAGGACCGCAGCGGTTCAGGAATAATGCTTGGATGGTGAACTCACATAACGTTTTGTGTGCCTGTCTTACTATAGTTAAAACCCAAAATAAGAATGCACACAGACATTAGTGTGTTTTCTCCTTTTCCTATAGTCTCTTCCCTGTCTCTTAGTCTGCATGTGCATGTGTGTGTGTGTGTGTGTGTGTGTGTGTGTGTGTGTGTGTGTGTGTGTGTGTGTGTGCGTGTGCGCGCGCGCGTGTGTACATACATGTATGACTGTATGTCTGCGTACATGTGGGCATGTGTGTGTGTGTGTGAGTGTGTTTGTGTGTGTGTCTAAAACTCAGCCTCATCAGGTTATACAAAGGTGATAAGAACCAGTGGGTCTATTCATGTTATCACCCTAGAACCTTCACATCCACAGAACCTACCTGAATTCTGGTTTCAATATTTCCTCTTTGTTTCTTATCTTCCTTAAGGCTCTTCCATGTATTCTTGAATTTCTACATATTGCTTGCACCTAAGCATTGCTGTCACTATATTCCATGTGTTCACCACCTTTTTTTGTAGAAATATTTCCTAATTTTGCCACTTAACTGCACTCCATTCCAAGTCTTGTAATGAGCCTTAAAGCGTAAGCACTTCCTTTGGTAGAGTATACTACAGGTGTGCTTCTTATTTATAGCTTTGATATGCTAGAGATTTGTGCTACTACCCCATCTCTTCTGCCCCTGTATGTGAGTTACAATGTATTAATTACTCATTCGTGTCCCTTTACTGCAGAAAATGTACTGTCACTTTAGTACCTCTTTGAACTGCCCCCATCCCCAATCTATGCACTGACTAAGCATACATTCTAACAATTAATAGAGTATTCATGATACCAGTTAATAGCTGCAGAGACCTCACTTGGATCATTCCAGCTACCTAGCTAACAAACGAAAAGTGCAAACATGATCCTGCCTTAACAATGACATGTGATAGAATCACTATTTCTTCTGCTATCTTACCTCCTCCCCAAGCATGACCACTTCTTTCTAATTCAGACCACACTTATGACACTACTTATCAGAGTGAGGTCAGCAGATACTACTGTTTCCAGGTCTAATCCATATACCCTAAGTACACAGCTATATCTACAGAGATTTTCTGCTAACATAATCCTAATTATTGTTTTTACTTAATCATTTACACTTCAGTATGCCTGCCTGCCTAGGATATAAATCTTTTTGCTTCTCTAAGCATCATTCATAAAGAAGTACATATTCCCTTCCATCTCCTTCTTAGTATGAAGTCATAACAAATGAAATAAGGTTTATAATGTCATATTGAATTCTTGAGTGCATGATATGGTTTTGATCAAAGCAGAGTCGTAAGAACTCTGACTGGTCAAACCATCCCTGAGAAAAGATATATGTTTACCCATTTGAATAGCTATTGAACATAGAAATTCAGAGGGCATTATAAAGCTAGTCTGCATAATACTTTAGGATATGGTCACTTTTCTAATATGGATATGATGATTTTTTTGCCTTGTGGAGTTGACCTTGAAAGATGTGCAGATATATTTGCTTCACGTTTCACAGCTGCCTTTTTTAAATCTAGCTGTGTTATATGTTTTCATTATTGTTGCTTTGCAGTCCATTGTTGATTAGCATGGGTACAGCATATGCAAGTAAAGCCACACCTGAAAATATTTCCCTTATGTATGTCCTGAACTAGTACTATGCACTTTACATGACAATAACAACACACAACAAAGGGCAGGTTAGGTTCTGATTGAGGCATGAAAAGGGGCATTCCTTTTACATCTAGGCATGCATCTGTCATGACATATCCTTCATCCACTTATGCATTACTTATATTATGCAAGTATATCTATATATATATATATATATATATATATATATATATATATATATATATATATATATATGTGTGTGTGTGTGTGTGTGTGTGTGTGTGTGTGTGTATGTGTGTGCAACCTTTGTATTGCAAAGTATTCAAAATTTAAAAATCTGCTCTGTAAAATAGATCCACCCAATAGCTGCATTGCATTTTATAACACACTACATGTACTATCAATTTTAAAACAAAATGTGTTTACTAATACAATATTACAAATATTGTTTTCCTGCCTCTCCTCGACTAGTTTAGACCAGTTTACAGGCTTTGCTGTATTCTGGGCTGTGGTGTAGTTCCTGTGTTGTCCATTACCTTACTTGGATAGAAGGAAGTTTCTTTGCTCACCAGTGGGAGTGGGGAGCCTAGAGCAGCCTATCTGTCCCTGAAGGAGTGACCTCAGCACAAGAGCTGTAGTAATTGGTTGTTTTGGACCATTTCTAGCTCTTTTGAAGTTCCCTGTTTAAAATCCGCATTAGCGCGGCTTTGCTCGATTGTGCGCGCCGGTTAAACAGGGTTAAACTTTTTCTGGCTCCGCCAAGTCTGCTCTTCAAATTTTCCCTTAGAAAGCTCTATTCTTAGAATAACCAGTCTACTCGTTATATTATAAGCATAGCACTTGTTCTCTAAGCTTCTCTTCTACACAAGCACTCTCAAACTCAAGTAGCACTACATCCACCTACCACCCCAACCACTTCCCTTAAAGGCACAGCACTCTCTTATAATATTCTAGCATGTCGAGTGGTGGATTGCTAGCATCTTCTCCTGTTCAGCTGGTTAATCTGGGAATCTTGAGACAATGCTATAATTGTCTCATGTACACAGACAACCCTCTCCTCCTCCCAACAAACACAAATACATGTGAGAGATGCAACTATATAGCCAAACTGGAGGCTGAACTCTCTCAACTCAGGACTGGCAAGACCAGACAGGAGGAGAAGGTAACCATACACACAATAAACCCAGTCACACATAGACCTACCCCAACTGCAAATCAAGCACATAATAACACAAAAACATACTCGGAGGCTCTATTAAAAAACTCACCAAAACAACAGAGGCTCCCAAAGCAGACACCCAAAAATCCACCACCTCAAAACATAACACATGCAACACATACTTCAATAAATCGGTTTGTCAATAAATCACAGTCCTTAAGGCCAAACACTATGCCTGATACACTAGTAATAGGTGACTCTATAGTCAGACACACTGACGTCCCACTTACCAGGCTGAGCAAGGAGAGGGTAACGGTAAGCTGCCTATCGGGAGCTAGGATCCGCCATATAACACACGCACTCAGGTCACTCAAAAGCACGTACAAATATGACTCATTCATTGTCCATGCCGATGTGAATGACCTGAGACGTACCTCCTTGGACTACATGAAAAGAGACATAGAGGAGCTCTCTGATTATGTAGCCCAGGCTGGTATGACCCTGACCCTGAGCAGCATCCTGCCCTCACCAAGAATGATGCCACAATACAAAGACAAGATGATCAACTTTAATAATTGGCTCAATTACTGGTGTCATTCTAGGGGGATCCAATGTCTGTCTGCTTGGGATGACATGCTGGACAAGCCATGCTGCTTCACAAGGGATGGCTTGCACCTGTCACCACTGGGCTTCTGGATATTGGCTAAGGCTCTTGCCACCCCCATAGAGCCTTTTTTAGGCAAGGCTCAAAAGATGAACCCACCTCTTTAGAAAACAAAAATGGAAAAAAATTAAGGGTAATGCTGCTCAATGCCAGAAGTCTAAATCTCAAGATTCAGGCTCTCGAAGCACTCCTCAGTATGGAGAACATCGATGTCTGTGCTGTAACCGAGACCTGGTACAAGGCACCTGAGAGCACCCCAGGGCTACCAGGCTTTACCTCGTATCATGCTTTTCGGCCCCAAAACCAGGCCCGAACCACAAAGGGAGGGGGAGTGTCCATATTCATCAAGGATACCCACACCTCCAGGTTAGTGGCAACTCATGAAGCATCGGAGACCATCCAGGTGCAGCTAACCATAGGCAAAACTGCTATACAACTGGTTGCATGTTACAGATTACCCTCCCAATCTCAAGAACCCCACTCAGCCTTCCTGAAGACATTGGAAGATATGAATGTCTCACCAAATACCATCATATTGGGAGACTTCAACTACCCTAACATAGACTGGGTGCACTATTCTAGCCCTAACACCCTAGCCCAAAGATTCCTGGAATTCATAAACTCAAATGCAATGGAACAGCTAGTCACCTCTCCCACAAGGGGGGATAATATACTAGACCTGATCATCACAAACATGGGGACAAAATGCTCCACACTGGAAGTATTCCCCTCACTGGTGAGATCTGACCACAAACTAATCACCCTGGATATACATTTACCACCTCCACCCCCAGCACAAAAGACTACAGTAAGAAACTTCTCAAAAGCCGACTTTACACTTCTCAAGACTGAGATGGCATCATTTAAGCCCACAGGGCCAATGGAAACCACATCCCACAATGCTGAATCCTACACAAATGCTTTCTACGGACATCTCCAAGAATGCATGGATCATGCAATCCCAAATAAAACCAAGACCCTCTCCACCAAAGGAAAGCGTCCTGTCTGGTGGACCCCAGCCATAAACAAATTGTATAACAAAAGAAGGAAGCTACTGTAAGACAGAGCAAAATCCCATAAAGGGAAGGCATCTCTGATCAGCACTAGTAGAAAGCTACGTTCTCTCATAAAAACATCCAAGGCCAACTTTGAGAGAAAAATCACCAAGGACACTAAAGATAACCACAAGGCATTCTTCAGTTATGTTAGAAACCTGGGCGGAAACCCTCAGATATGCTCAGAGTTAGTACACAACGAAAAAAATTTACCGAACCCACAGATATTGCCAACATTCTGGCAGACAGGTTCAGTGAAAATTTCTCCCCTCCCTCAACTCCAAAAGAAGAAATACTCATCCCAGCTGAATGTAACCTCCCTGTCATCTCTGATGTCCAGGTGAGAACCGCCCTCAGCAAAGAAAAAAACACAGCATCTATGGGACATGATGGTATCCCCGGCTGCGTGATACGTGAACTCCAAGAGGAGCTAAACCCGCATATAAAAAGGTTATTTAACCTTAGCCTTACTACAGGATATGTACCTGAACACTGGTGTACAGCAACAGTGGTCCCACTCCACAAGGGAGGCTCCACTACAGACCCTGGGAACTACCACCCCATAAGCTTGGCCAGCCTGGTTTGCAAAGCTATGGAAAGAATTATTATGGAATTCATAAACAACGACATTGGGGACCTACAGACACTTGATCCCACCCAGTTCGGCTTTGTAAAGGGCAGATCCTGCCTTTTGAACCTGGTTGACTTTTTCAAAACAGTCACTAGAGCCATTGATGAGGGCAAGGCAGTCCATACAGCCTACCTGGACTTGGCTAAAGCCTTCGACACAATACCCGACTCAGGGATCATAGATAAGCTAAACAGCTTAAATGTAAATCCATATGTCACAAGATGGGTTGCAAACTGGCTAAAGAACAGAACCCATAAAGTCAAGATTGTGGGAGCCATGTCAGACTCAAAGCCAGTCACAAGTTGTGTCCCACAGGGCTCTGTCCTGGGACCCCTCTTGTTCGGCATTTACTTCTCAGATGTGAAAGCAAACATGGGAGGATTGTGGCTGACAAAGTTTGCAGATGACTGCAAACTAGGTGGCATAGTCGATACACCAGCTGACACATACATCCTGCAGAAAGGCCTCACCAAAACGGACAACTGGTGCTGGAATCATGGCCTTAAACTGAATGCCAAGAAATGTATAGTCACCCCCTTTGGGAAAAACAAAGTACCCACAAATTATCACATAGACAGTAACCCACTGAGTACCAAAAAAGTAATCAGAGACCAGGGGACCCAAGTTGATAGTGACCTCTCATTTGACACCCACGTTGCCAAAGTGGTTAGAAAGACTTTCTACCTTGCCCACCTTATCATGAAGGGATTCACATCCAGATCAAAGTAGGTCATTGTGCCCCTGTACTCCTCCCTTATCAGGCCCATGATTGAGTACAATGCCCCATTTGGTATGTACCTCACCCGGCACTTACAACAGCTGGAGAGACCCCAGAAGTACCTCACCAAGAAGATCAAGGGTCTCCAACATATGTCATATGCTACCAGGCTAAAGAAACTCCAGCTCTATTCAGTAGCATAATTCCTGCTCAGAGGTGATCTGTGCCTGACGTACAAGGCCATGTCCGACCAGGAATTGATGGACATGCTCCACCTCAAAAAATCCAAATCCATAAGAACCACGAGAGCCAAAGATTTAAACCTCAGTACAAACATGAATAGAACATGCTGAAGGGACAGATTCATAACTCAGAGGCTTCCCATACTCTGGAACAAAATCCCAGTTCATGTTAGGCAGAGCCCCTCACTGACTCTCTTCAAGAAAAATCTTGACGAGTGGATGGGAGATCGTAGGTTTACCCCGGGGGTCACCCCTGTGTTGCTACTTGACAGATGCACAGTAAACTAATTTTAATAAGTAAGGGGGTCTTCAATGTGTCAATACTAGAGAAAGGCACAATATTCAAAATGTATTCTATACACCTTAGTACCACTACATGGGGTGGCGAAAGCCACATCTCTAGGGCTAGGCTTGCAAATGCCCCAGGGCAGATAGCCTAGTACTAAACGATGAAACTATGAAACTATGAATGCAAAAACTATTATAATGTAGCTGTCATAGAAATGTCCTCTAACATCTACATATGAACAATATAGAAATGTTATTTCACTGCACTAATATATCTATGTTATAAGCAATACTCTTTTTTTGTTAAAACCTTATGCACTACATACATTTCAAATGAGTACAGTTATTGTCTTTTAAGTGGATTGCTATCAAAACTCAGATTTTTGTATATTTTGTTTTTTACTTCAAGGTGATTCAGTCCAGCAACATATGCAATGGATTAAAATGCACATACATTTGAACTGCTGCTCTGGCACACAGGGATAAATTCCTGAATGCCCACATGACCCAAGGACAATTAACTGCTTGGCTGCCATCCTACAAAAGAATGGATTATCAGCATGTAGGGGTGCGGTTATTCGGCCATGCAGACATACTAACATACAGATGGACAGACAGGGAAGTAATACTGTCTCTACCAGACATCTGACTGCTTGGCCTGGCAGGGTGTCTACTCCAACAAAGTCTCCCTTAGGGCAGGAGCACCCCCCAGGAGGGAGACCCAGCTGGTGCAGACAACACTGGGGGTCTGCCACAATGAGACTTGCATTAAGGATGGTAGGGCTAGTAGATGTGGATTGATGGTCAGCCTCTATGTGCAAAAAATTAAAAAATACATAAATAATACCTGCATTTAACAAAGTTCTAGAATGACAAACAGTCTGGGTCCATTTGCTGCACTCTAAATGTAATCATTCAGGCTCTATTTTAATAAGAATAGCCGCCCATTTATTTCATTTTGTTATTATTTTCACCTTATACTTTCAACGCACTTGAAGGCACGAAGCATGTACTACCAAAGCAGACACTTCAACATAAAACTGCCAACTTTGGAAAAAGTACAGTTGGACCAAGAGATGCACCATTTTATCTGTGTTTTGTTCCATCCCATTTCAAAGCTATATGTGTACCACTGATCTGTGCTTTGTTCCACCCCATTTTATGACTATATTTGTACCAGTGCTCTGTGCTTTGTTCCACCCCATTTTATGACTATATGTGTGTGACA
The DNA here is from genome assembly GCF_019279795.1 of Protopterus annectens. Taxonomy (NCBI): domain Eukaryota; kingdom Metazoa; phylum Chordata; order Ceratodontiformes; family Protopteridae; genus Protopterus; species Protopterus annectens. Next base: position 504,809,845 of record NC_056725.1, on the reverse strand, counting down.
ACCTTCCGCTGGACCTGTAATGAAGGAACCTCAATCCGCATCACTGGCATCAGTGTGGGACGTATATTGGGAGGATGACAAGTTACACACACACTATATCCAGATGCAGCTCTCTGCATCAAGTGCAATTTCCCTTAAGAGCACACAGAGACTACAGTCAGTCTGGGCTGGTTTCTCCCTCTTTCTCCAGATCCCCAATAAGACTCCCCACTGGTACAGCTATAGAGTTGAGATCTCAGTTGAGTAACCAAGCCAAGACCTCCAGCATCCTCTCTGTCCAACCAGTGTTTCATGTCCCTGCCCAAGTAGCTGACACACACACTATTTGAGGTTTGATTTATACACACACACATACACCTGGGAAAGGCTGGCACAGGTTTACCAGCTATGCCCCTTCTGCCCAGACTATAATGTAGATTCCCCTGCCACCAGTCACTCCTTGTCAGATACTTTAAGGCCCTTAACAAAGGGTTCCCAATCTAACTGTATAATGTTACTGTTAATGCAAATGGTAGTTTGACCAAGGCTATTAGGAGTGGCCTACACAGTATCACCAAATAAATATGCAAGCACTCTCAGAACTTAAATATCTCTAGACAAATCAGCCACAATGAAAGGTTTAAATGTATTTAATAATGAATAATAAAAGAACAAGAAAATACTCAGTATATAATCACAGTAACATCAGGGTTAAAAATCACAGCAAATATTTAAAACAACATTGCAGGACAGTCTCAAATAAATAAAGAAAAGCATCTAAATTTACCTTTGCTATATTCCTGACTATATCTAAGAGAATTACTACACCCTAGTACACTTAATTAGAGCAGCAAGACAGATGTGTGGTGAATGGTTCTTGTCAGGTCCAAGACAGAATACAGAATACTGAGTCTTTTTCAGAGAGTTCTTAAATTAACATCTCAAATATTACTGCTGGGATAGCTTGTGGAATGACATAATTTCTTGTCATCTGACTCTATCCCAGGTAAAACTCTCACTGCTGAAAGCTATCAGTATTTAGCATCTACCTGTGAAAATACATACACATGGCCTTTTCCTCAGATCTTGGTACTTGCTGGACGTCATAAAATAATAAAACACTTCCAAGACAATACAGAAAGTTCCCTAGTTCTAGACATTGTGTCTGTTACGGCACTGAAACTGAAAGATAACATCTTTTTATGGCCTAACCATAAAGTAATCTAATGTCAGCTGTTTTTCTGAAGTTAACCTCCTGTGTTCCAATTGTCACTGCTAAAAATATACACATTTAAACAGCCACAATATTGCATGTACATTTATGTTCCCTTCCAGCAGGGCACACTGTGGATATTATTTTTAAGCTCAGTACTTTGCAAACACTTTTCACCACACACTTCTGAATAAACAGGTTTGATATGCATAACATACAGCTCTAATAGATTTGTAACACAAACATCTTAAATGAATCATGTTGATATTCACAAATGACATATAATGATTTACAAAAGTCCAGCTAGCTGGGCTGGCAGTATCTCCTTTCATGACACTTCTTCACCCCTCGAAGAGCCAAGCTAGTTTTTCAAGTGACCCTTGAGAAATGTTGATTGAGAGGGATGAGCCTAGCTGGCAGTATCTCTCTTTGTCATACTTCTATGTAAATAATGTTAATATTCACAAAGGACATATAATTATTTACAAAATTCCAGCTAGCTGGGCTGGCAGTATCTCCTTTCATGACACTTATTCACCCCTTGAAGAGCCAAACTAGTTTTTCAAGTGACCCTTGAGAAATGTTGCTTGAGAGGGATGAGCCTATCTGGGAATACATTACCCCATTCCGTGTCTTGATATCCCAGCAGCCTTGCATTTCTGACCCTAGTACAGTGCTGCATTGTCATATCATATGCCTGCAATCTTAGGTTCCACCATAGTAATGTGGGATTTTGTTGGCTGGCTCCCTGTAGCCATAGATACCCCTCAGACTCCTCCTGCCTCCTACTACAAATACTTAGCACCAGGGCCTCCCTATCATAGTAAGGTTTCATCATGTTAACATGGTACAATTTGTGCCCCTGCCTAGCAGTTTTACCATGTAGTTAACACCACTTGACCTTCCTTATGACTTTGAAGGGTCCCTTCCAAGCTGCCTGTAGCTTGTTGTGTCTGACAGGAATGAGAACCATAACTTGCTGCCCCACAGCATACTCTAACTCGAGCATTCCTGTCATACCAGACCTTTATCCACTGTTGGGCTTCTGCTAGGTTCTCCTGGCCCTAGCCCATGAGTTCCCTGAGCCTTGTCCTGAGATTTAGGACATATGCCACAATAGACTCATTGTATGATTCACACTCACCCTTCCACTTATCATGAATCAAATCTAGAGGTTCCCTCACCTTATGCCCATACAACAACTTAAAGGGTGAAAAATCTGTGGATTCCTGGGGCACCTCCCTATAAGCAAACAAGCAACAGATGGGGCAAATATTTGTCCTATTCCCTCTTAAACTGGTCTGCAAATGCCCATAGCATGGTCTTTAGTGTAGAGTTTAACCTCCCAACCAGACCATTAGTCTGGGGATGGTATGGGGTGGTCCTTATGTGCATCACCCCACAGCACTCCCACAGACAAGCCTGCAGGTCTGACATGAAATTGGCACCTCTGTCAGTCAGTATTTCTTTTGGGAAACCTACCCAGCTGAAAATCTCTAACAAAGCATTTGCCACCTTTTCTGCCTCAGTGATGGACAAGGCCACAGTCTCAGGGTATCTGGTAGCATAATTTACTACCACTAGGATATCCTTTCCTGTGGAACTTGGGGTACTCAGATGTCCCACAATATCAATAGCTACCCTCTGAAATGGCTCCTCAATCACAGGCAAAGGCATCAAAGGAGCTTTCACCTTGTCTCCTGCCTTTCCTATCTTTTGGCACTGCTCACAGGTCCTGCAATAACCTGTTACACCCCTGGAACTTCCAGGCCAATAAATGTTCTGCATAATATGTCTCTATGTATGCATTATGCCTATATGACCTGCAAAGGAAATGTCATGGGGTATAGGCAGAAGTGCCAGATGGTAGGCTCTGGGCACTACCAACTGCTGTATTCTCTCACCCTCTAGCCCTCCCTCAGGGATCCACTCTCTATGCAGTAATCCTTTGTCCCAGTATACCGATTTTCCCTTTCCTTGAAAATCAGGCATCTGTCTGGCTACCTCCCTCAAGCCCTGTAATGTAACATCTGAGAGCTGAGCCTACCTCAATTCTCTCTTTGTAACCCTTCCCAGCTCCCCTTCCACAGGAAGTCAGGTATCCTCTGACAACGATGCCTCACTGGATACTATTACTCATCTTTGCTCTTGCAGTCACTCTGTCTAAGGGAACATCAGTACCCACCAGCAGCTGTGGCTCACCTTCAGTCTCACTGCTACAGGGTAACTCCCTCCCTGAAGCAGCCACCTCACCATTTCTGGCTTCAATTGTGCAGTCTGGCTGCCCCCCCCCCCAGGCTACCAGACCCACATGCTTGTCTCTAAGCCTGACTGTGTGTCACTGCTTGCACACATGGTACTGTATTATCAAAATCATTCCCTATCAGGACATCTGCAGGGATATCCTCAAACACACCTACTTGCTTGCTTCCTTTTTCACCCTCCCAGTCAAGGTGAACCCTAGCCAAAGGTATTTGGAATGGGGTCCCTCCTAATGCTCTTACTGGAGTAGACTGCTGAAGCAAGTAGTGCTCCTCTTTAACCATTGCAGGCTTCACAATGCTTAGGTCATAGGCTGTGCCTCTCTTAACTGTGGCCTGTTTCCCATCTACTAAGATAGGATATAACCTCTTGTAGTAGTTTGGTACCCTTGTTGTCTCCAGACAACTTACCAATGGCATTCTGTCATTCCCACTTACTGTCTCTCCCACCTTTTGTTTCCCACCTTGCCTCTGTGGACATCTATATGCTACATGGCCCCACTGGTTACATTTAAACTATTTAACCCTTGATTCTGGCCATGTATTTGAACTAGTGGCTTTCCCTGGTACTGGTGGACTCTGTTGGGGTGGTTTAGATTGTTAATGGGTTACCTTAAACCTATGTGCAGCACTGGGTATCCCTTTCCAGTGCAATGATGCCCTGTGTGCTAGGTATAGGTCTCCCTTTTCCCCATCTCATCTGCAGTATTACATTCCCTATCTGCTAACCACATTCTCATGTCCTCAGGCAAAGTGCTAAGGGATTGTTCCCTCACCAAAAGGTCTTCCAACCCTTCAGAAATTGTGACTTGACACCCACTCACCCATTTATGAAAATAAGTACTTAACTCAGCAATATATCCACACACACTTTCATCTGCCTTGAGTCTATACTCACAAAACTTTTTTTCTGTAAGCTTCAGGTGGTAACTTAAAACACTCTAATAAACAATTGTAACAGTATTACAATTTTAGCAATCAGTATCAGACAATTTAGAAATAGCAGTTACAGCTTTATCATGGAATAAGGGGGTCAGGAACTGTACCCAGAGCCCTCGGTCAGCATTATGCTGTTTACATACCCTTTCAAACATATGAATAAAACTATCAAAATTATCATCCTCTGTAAATTGCGAAAGAAATGTACTGACCTTTATTGCTTCTGGGGTTCAGTTACTTCCCTCCCCATTGCCTCCATGACCCTGGGGAAGAGTCAGCATCTCCTTTTCATGTTGCCTCTGCCTCTCACTTTCTCCAGCTTCCAGACAACTTAGTCTCTCTGCTGCTTCTAATTCAATTTGTTTCTCTTGCTGCAGTCTCTCTGCTGATGCTAGTTCCAAATGCTTGGCCTCTAGTTCAAGTCTCTTTAACTACAGACTGATTTTTAAGTCCCCTGAGGCAAAGTTGAACTGTCCATTTCTTGTGAGTTGTACATCACCAAGGTCAGTCTGGTTGTCCTCCTGGTTGCTGGTCTGTGATGCAGATGTAACTAAGGCAGCAACCATTTCCCCTTCAGGTTGGCATGCCCCAGTCCATTGCCTTGGCACAGCTCAGTCAATTGGCTCCTTGTCAGCTTGCCATATTCCTTTGCTGACATCCTTCCTGCTCTCCCTGACTGATGAAGCTAACACAAAATAAATAAAACTATTGCGATATGAAACTCTGTTCGCTGTGTGGCTGATTAGAGTACAAACACCTTCTTCAGTGACTACTTTTACAGGCTACAGGAATTCAATATCCACACCACTGAATCCCAGTATGTGTATATCCCACGACTGACAACCAATAAATGTGATGACCCTGCACTGGACCTGCAATCAAGGAGCCTCAATCCTCACCACTGGCATCAGTAGGGGATGTACATTGGGAGGATGACAAGTTACACACACACACACACACACACACACACACACACACACACACACACACACACACACACACACACACACACACACACACACAATATTTCCAGATGGAGCTCTTTGCATCAAGTGCAATTTCCCTTAAGAGCACACAGAGACCACAGTCAGTTGGGAGCTGGATTATCCCTCTTTCTCCAGATTCCCAATAAGACTCCCCACTGGCACTGCTACAGAGTTGAAATCTCAGCTGAGTGACCAAGCCAAGACCTCCCACACCCTCTCTGTCCAACCAGTGCTTCATGTTCCTTCTCAAGTAGCTGACACACTTGCTGTTTGTGATTTGATTTATACACACACACACACACACACACACACACACACACACACACACACACACACACACACACACACACACACACACACTCACACCCCTGGGAAAGGCTGGAACAGGTTTACTAGCTATTCTGCCCAGACTATAAGGTAGTTTCACCTGCCACCAGTCACTCCCTATCAGCTACTCTAAGACCCTTAACAAAGGGTGTCCAGTCTTACTGTATAATGTTACTGTTAATACAAATGGTAGTTTGACCAAGAGCAAGACTATTAGGAGTGGCCTACACAGTGTCACCAAATAAATATGCAAGTACTCTCAGAACTTAAATATCTCTAGACAGATCAGCCACAATGAAATTATATCAATCACAATGAAAATAATGTAGTCCCCTAAATACAGAAAATGTAATAAGGGATCTGGGGACCCAAGCAGATAGTAATCTCTCCTTTGATAATCATATTGCCAAGGTGGTTAGAAAATCCTTCTATGTGGCCCACCTAATCACAAAAGGTTTTGCATCTAGAACAAAAGAGGTTATTGTGCCCCTCTACTCATCACTCATCACTCATCAGACCCATCATAGAGTACAATGCCCCATTTGGGATGTACCTTACAAGACACTTGCAACAGCTGGAAAGTCCACAGAAGTACCTCACCAAGAGGATTACTGGCCTCAAACATATGCCCTATGCAGCCCGACTGAAGAAACTCTAGCTGTACTCAGTTGCATACCGCTTACTCAGAGGTGATCTCTGCCTGACATACAAGGCCATGCCCAACCCAAAATTGATGGATATGCCCCACTTAAAAAAATCCCAGAGAGCCACACACTCTAGGGATCTAAACCTCACCACAATGATAAATAGGACATGCTGGAGGTATAGATTCCTGTCCCAGAGATTTCCCCATGCTTTGGAACAGGATTTCAATCTACATTAGACAGAGTCCCTCACTAACAGTCTTCAAGAGAAACCTTGATGAGTGGATGGGAAACAGAAAATTTATCCCGGGGATCACTGCAGTGGCTTTTCTGGACAGAGACACAGGGAACTAATGGCTCTGCTGGGCCGAGGCACAGGGGACTAATCTAAGGGGGCAGCGAAAGCCAACACATTCTGGCTGGGCTTATAGATGCCCTCGGGCAGATAGCCTAGTACTTACCTATGAACCTATGAACCTACATAAATTCTCTTGCTGCAGTCTCTCTGATGATGCTTGTTCCAAACATTTGGCCTCCAGTTCAAGTCTCTTTAACTCCAGATGGACTTTTAAGTCCTCTGAGGCACAATGAAAGGTTTAAATATATTTAATAATGAATAATAAAAGAACAAAAAATACTCAGTATAGAATCACAGTAACATCAGTGTTCAATATCACTGGAAATAGTTAAAAGAGCATTGCAGGACAGTCTCAAATAAATAAAGAAAACATCTAAATTAAGCTTTGCTATATTCCTGACTATATCTAAAAGAATTACTATACCCTACTACACTTACTTAATTAGATCAGCAAGACAGATGTGTGGTGAATGGTTCTTTGTCAGGTCCAAGACAGAATACAGAATGCTAAGAGTCTCTCTTAGAGAGTTCTTAAATTAATATTTCAAATATTACTGCTGGGATAGATTGCAGAATTACATTATTTCTTGTCATCTGACTCTATCCCAGGTAAAACCCCCTACTGCTGAAAGTTAGCATCTACCTGTGAAAATACATAAATATGGGCTTTTCCTCTGATCTTGGTACTTGCTGGAAGTCATAAAACAATAAAACACCTCCAAGACAATACAGAAAGTTCCCTAGTTCTAGACATTGTGTCTGTTACTGCAGTGAAACTGAAAGATAACATATTTTTATAGCTAGCCATAAAGTAAGTTAATTTCAGCTTTTTTCTGACATTAACCTCCTGAGTTCAGGTTGCCACTGTTAAAATATACACATGTAAACAGCCACAGAGTGCATGTACATTTATGTTCCCTTCTAGCAGGGCACACTGTGGATGCATATTTAAGCTTGGTACTTTACAAACCTTTTCACCATACACTTCTGTACAAACAAATTTGATATAAACATAACATACAGCTCTAATACATTTGGAACACAAACATCTTAAATGATTCATGTTGATATTCACAAATGACATATAATTATGTACAAAATTCCAGATAGATGGGCTGGCAGTATCTCTCCTTGTCACACTTCTATATAAATCATGTTGATATTCACAAAGGACATATAATTATTTTAAAAACTTCCAGCTAGCTGGGCTGGCAGTATCTCCTTTCATGACAATGTGCACCACTGCTCTGTGCTTTGTTTCACCCCATTTTATGACTATATGTGCACCGCTGCTCTGTGCTTTGTGACACCCATTTTGTGACTATATGTACACCATTTGCTCTGTGCTTGTTCCATCCCATTTTATCACTTATATGTGCACCATTGCTCTGTGCTTTGTGCCACCCATTTTGCAACTATATGTAGACCATTTGCTCTGTGCTTTGTTCCACCCCTTTTTATGACTATATATGCAGCACTGCTCTGTACTTTGTTCCACCTCATTTTATGACTATATGTGCACCATTTGCTCTGTGCTTTGTCCCCCCCCCCTCCATGTCAAGGCTATATGTGCACCACTGCTCTGTGCTTTGTTCCACCTCATTTTATGACTATACGTGCACCACTGCTCTGTGTTTTGTTCAATCCCATTTTATGACTATATGTGCACCACTCTTTCAGAGTTACTTGTTAGAACATAGAACAAGCAGTAAATGCCGACCTCCATGGAACAGTTTAGCAAATATGTAAACACTGTATTATGTGATCCTTCCTGCCTTAAACATGGTTTATTGAAACCATTATATGACAAACATGAAGGCTTAAAAATTACATTGGTGTGATGAGGGCAGGAAGAGGAATAAATAATATTAGTATACCAAAGTACTGGATAGTGGTTATGCAATATATGCAGGATATTTGGACCTGGAAAATGCTTTTGATACTATTCCCCACACAAGTATTGTTGACAGACTTTTAAATCTGAACACAAATCCTTGTGTTGTGGAATGAGTGGGTAACTGGTTGTATCACAGAATCCATGTGGCTAGAGTTGCAGTTGCCACTGAAAGTAAAAAAGTTGCCAGTTTTGTGCTAGAGGACTCAGTGTTGTGTTGAAACCCCTTTCTATTTCTCATTCCTTTAGGCCAGAAATCCTGGTTATCGATGTTTGCAGATGACTGAAAAGTGGGTGTTGTTATTTGATCTTACACTGATTCACAAGTGCTTCCACATGGGTTAGATTAGTTTAATACCTGATGTAAGGACAATGACCCCAAATTAATAGTCAGTTCTGGTAAGCAAAACATTTTCCCATACCACATAGGTGATACACCCCTCCAATAAGACACTGTCATAAGGGATCTAGACACTCTTGCAAATAATTCCTTATCTTTTAACCATGACTCCACAGTAGTTAAGAAATCTTTCTTTTGGGCTTATCCAATTTTCTAGGACATCTCCTCTACATCCAAATAAGCCTTAATCCCCCTTTAGTGATACTTTATCTGACCCATTATTCAATATAATTCTCCTTTTGGTATTTATTTGCCTAAACATATTACTCTAGTTGAGAGACCTCCGAAACTACTAACTAAAAAGGTTAGTGGGCTCAAAAATCTTAGTTGTCAGTACAAACTGACAGCTGTTTTTCTTTACCTGGTCTCTGATAGACTCCTCTGTGGAGATCTGTGTTTACCCTTGGGAGCCATGAAAAATACCAACCCTTTTTGGCCTCCCGATCCTTTATGGAATAAATGGTTCCTCAAATACCCTGTTAAGGGAACTCAACCTTCATCAACAGAAGACAAAGTGCTGTGACAGATTAATATCTCAATCCATTACTTACCTCTGGAAAATAAAAATCTGTTAACTGTCAAACAATGAAGCATCTTTTTCACTTTCAAGGTCAAGATAGATAATTGGATGGGTGGCCTCAAACTCTCTTCCATTCTATCTTGTCTTGAGGCTGCTGGAGGGAACTTTTGAATATGGGTCTTTGGCTAGGCTTGAAATGGTATGCAGACTGCCTTGTACTTGCTTATGAGCACATATATATATGTATGTGTGTGTGTGTGTGTGTGTGTGTGTGTGTGTGTATGTATATATGTATATATATATATATATATATATATATATATATATATATATATATATATATATATATATATATACCTGACAATATATCAAAAGCTAAGATGATCAAAGGCCACATTGTCAACACAAAATGAACGAAAACCCATTTCATCAAAAGACTGGATCAACGAAGAGCTTCTCAGGGTAAGTAGCCTGTTGACCAACAATGTGAACTTTGCCCTTTTCCCAACTGTAGTGAGATCTTGGAGTTCAAATATTTAGTTAGAGGGGTTGTGGGGGGTGTTGCCCTCCACCTGGGTGGGTGGGGGATGGTGAGGTTTAGGTTTTGTGAGTTTTTAAATGAGTAATTACTTACCCTGGAAAGATCGTTGTTGATCCGGTCTTTTGCTGAACTGGGTTTTTATTCATTTCATGTCACCAATGTGGTCTTCAATCTTCTGGGGTTTCAATGTTCTGAAGTAGACCCATATGTGTGCGTGTGTGCGTGTGTGTATGCTTGTATTACTAATGGCTAATGGTAAAGGAGTGTGATTTAAACATTTATGTGGCCTGAAGTGTATTTTTTGTTTATTTCTATTCTAACATGTAATCAAACATTTATTGCTACTCTAGTCAAATCATTATTTAAGGAAAATCAACTCCTTTCATACTGAAAGAAAAACTTATCTCACAGCACATATAAAATGCCCATAAGGAAAACCCCAGAAGTAATCCTACCCACCTAAATGAAACCTCTAGAATTTATGTTTAATATAATTAAAATGAAAAATAAAATAATAAAAACAATGCATGATACTTCTGAGATTGTGACTTTATTATGATATAAAGGTTTACATGCCTTTGAGATCCCTGCAGTTATCTTACTGGAGTTTTATGCTCCTGGTAGGATCATCCTTGTCAAAATAATCTGAAAGGAGTGGACCAGACAAACAGTGATATAGAATATTAGCCATGGTAACTCATTTGAAAAATCTGAGAACCTTAGCTGTAATGGAGATACCAAAACCCAGTGCTGAAATTAGGCCAGGGGGTGGTGAATACTTGGTTGCCTGAAAAGTTGCAAAGTCTTGATGGGCTCTTCCTGAAAAAAATGACTGATGCCAGCATATGAACTCTCCATCCTCAAAGCAAAAAGTGGGGTTCAGGAGTAAAGCCAGTAAAGTGGTGGCAAGAGTGGGAAGGATTAAAAATGACAAGACCCTGGCAATGAAGACTGACTCCTGGGACAAGAAATGCCACCTTGCTGCTGGCGAAGGAGCTGAAGCTTATTTGGGAGGCTAAATACACCACCTTAATTTAGCTGATCTTATATTTTAGCCCTGGTTGTGGAACTAGACTTCCTAAGTGAAAACAGACTATCTCTGACTCAGCAGTTGACCCTCAGGATAGGCCCCAGGTGGGTGTTGAGATACTCATAAGCTGCTAGCTAGGTGCAGTTCAATTTGTGACAGTAAATGAAATAATCAACTCAATGTGGCTGCAAGTTACAGAAAAAAACCCCTCTGCATGTTGATTTTGCAGATGTACCTAACAGCTATTTTGAGTAGTTAGTCTTTTTGGAGACCACGAGTGTAATGATCGTTAGGGCATCTATTGATTCTATAATTATACAAAGAAACTTCAACACTTATGTAGGAAAAAAATGGAATGCAAGGAGGGGAATGATTGAGAAGAACAACTTGTCTGAGCTGAACCTTAGTCAAGAATTGTTGGACTTCTGTGTTAGTCATGGTTTGTCCATTACAGACATCATCATGTTCGGTCACAAAGACAGATACGCTTGTGCGTACCTGGTATAAGATCACTTTGGATAAAGGTCAAACACTGATTTTCCAGTACATTCATCAGACCAGAGGCAGTATGTTCTAAATATTCAAGTCAAGCAAGGTGCTCATCTTTCAGCTAGGCCCCATTTGGTGTTAAGTTGGCTCACACAGCGTGGCAGGCCTTGCAAACCCAAGCTTGTAGTAAACATGTCCAGACAATGCTATGCAGTGCCTTTTTGAGGGGGTGACTTCAGCTTCCACTCTACAAGAGCACCTCCCACCTGAGGAGGTCAGAAATGTTTTTTGAATAATTACATTTCATACAAACTGTAAAAAAAATCCTAAATGCAACCAAATAACTCAGGTAAACTACATAGCCTTCCACACCATTTATTACAGCAGCTGATTAAAAATGGCAGTCGCAATAGTTGAAGATTGAGATGCCAATGTTTCAGCATTCCGTAGTTACAACAGATTCACATGTCTATGGAAAGAAAGAAGGGGATACAGGATTCTACTCCTATTTCATGAATCTAGTCAAGCTCAATTAATCCTGTTAGACACAAACCCTGAAACATTACTGACTGAAATATTAAAAACAAAAGGATGTGGCAAGGCACACATTGTTGTTTATTATGAGTATGTCTAAACACCATGACTTTCTGTTGAACCTAACACTACACAAAGGAGATTTTACGTACCCCAAAACTGACTCAACAAAATATATAGCAGTCACCCATGAACAGGATTCTTTAGATACTATATCAGTCAATGGACTCCAGCAGTTGGTAACAGGAAATACAAGGGAAGAATATTTATTAGATATCATTGTGACTGATGTTTAGAATTTAATGTTTATATTATATGTTAATGTAATAGCACCTTTAGGAACATCTGAAAATAATGTTTTGATGCTCATAATCAAGAATATTGTAAGGACATCAAAAATATTAACAAATATGAATATGGAAGAATAAATAACTTTCTAATAAAGGAAGAATTGTGAATGACAGATTTTGTGTGTTTGTGCACACACAAGCGTGTGTGTGTGTGTGTGTGTGTGTGTGTGTGTGTGTGTGTGTGTGTGTGTGTGTGTGTGTGCGTGCGTGTGCGTGTGCGTGTGTGTGTGTGTGTGTGTGTGTGTGTGTGTGTGTGTGTGTGCAGATGAGAACACAGATTATGGTTACGCAGAATTATAAAATATTATTTATACCTCAGTAGAGTCCATAGCAGTATTTACTGATAGTTAAAAAAAGAGGACAACTATTATAATGGTAGAGTTAAAGATTAAGATCATTATATTTAAAGAAAAGGAAAGTACTTGAGCCATATAAACATATCCAGCATTAGGAATAAAGCAAAGTTATATAAACTTTCAAAAAGCTTGCAAAGTAAAGTGAAAGAGAAGAAGGCTAAATAGGAAAATAACTTGCATGAGATACAGGGAATAAAAAGTACTATTTCAAATACAATAATTTTCTACTTAAAAGACGATGTTCAGTGGGTCAACTTCTGACCAACAGAAAATTAGGAAACAATTTAGAGAAGGTACAGATGAATTAAACAAGCATTTCACTGATGAAAGTGGTAATAAAATTATCAGGAAAGGTACATAGTGAACATTTAAGAAATGCTGAGTGCCCCTTCACTAACAGTTCAGATGATACAAAAACACACTGTAGTATTAGGGTCAGCAACTTCACAGGACCAGGTCATATACCAGTTGTGTTGTTAAAAAACTCAAGTGTAAATTTAGCCCTAATATTACCTGGAATATTCAACTGAAAAGGAAAAAGAAATACTAATGCTTCTTTGGGAATTAAACCCATGGCCCCCACAAACTTTCTGATGTTATCACTACCATTGGTTCAACAAAGAGCTTCTAGGCAGTTAGGTACACAGTTTACCTCAAGATTGGTTTCTCCTTTCAGCTTGGAAACCACCATGATAGTGATTTTGAATATTCAACAAATTATTAACGTCAGGAATAGTATGGTGCATTTGTTATTAATGTTAGGAACAGTACCTTGCATCTGTTATTAATTTGAGAAACAGTACCTTGCATTTGTTATTAATGTTAGGAACAGTAGCTTGTATTTGTTATTAATTTCAGGAACGGTACGGTGCATTTGTTATTAATGTTAGGAATGGTACCTTGTATTTGCTATTAATGTTAGGAACAGTACCTTGCATTTGTTATTAATGTTAGGAATGGTACCTTGTATTTGCTATTAATGTTAGGAACAGTACCTTGTGTTTGTTATTAATGTTAGGATGTTACCTCAGGCTCAGGAAATGAAACTTAATGTTCTGTACTTTTCCATGTTTCCACTTGTACTGTTGCAATCACATACACTACCCTACTAGGACACATGCAATTTCATTTTAACCCTTTACAATCCCTCATTTGATGCTAAGAAAGCATCACATTCACATTATAAAACATCCTTTATGCTTTAAATATATTGCCATGCATTTTTCAAAACCTTCAAAAACTCTTTTTTTCACTTGCTATTCGACTTTCACTGACACAATCTGTAAATGGCACTTTTTCAAAATCACCAACATGCAAATTCAGTAACAATGGGTTTCCTCGAGATGTAATGAGTTTGATTATTAAAGCTTTACATAAAAATAAAAGCAAAAACACAATAATAATAATCATAATAATAATAATAGCAATAAGCATAATAAATTTCAACAAACTGCCTCCCCATCCTAAAAACAAATTGGTTAGCCAAGCCCATTTTGAACTATCCGCTTTTTTGGAATCTGACAGCTCAGCCACTTTTTTGCCTTATTTCCAAATGAGTACGTATTGCATGTTCATTATCGGGAATAAATGAACAGCATTCCTCATGCATGAGTGCACACATGCCTCTCTTTGAGTAGTATGAAAGTATGAAATTAAATGCCATTCAGTTTTGGAGTAGTACTGCACACATGGCACTCAGCTTAACAGTTTTAAACATTGCAATGCTTAATACTTCTAATAGCTTAGAGTATTTCTCAGCTCCCAAATTGACTTTATGGTCCCATAAGCAGGTAATATACCAACCCAGAAATAACATCATCACCAAGGTCCATATGAGAAAGTTCTTTAAAAGCTGCTTCTTCTAAATCATGATGACAAATCCACGCAGGATCAACCTTTCCAACAGTGGCAGTTCATGATATCAGACTGCAGGACTGCAGCCCCCCCCCAAGCTGTGAACCACAATGGTACAATCATCTTAACCTCGCATAGAATGTGAAACCAGACTGCTGCTTTACCAGTCCGGATTCAGGAAGAAGGCAGCAGACTGCTAATGCACCAGAAGTCTATGCAGTGCTAACCACATAGACTGGAAGGGGATTGGACTGCAAGGTCAGCAGTCTTGGAACATTTGCAAACAGGAAATGGGAAACTGGAAGTGTGCATTCTGGTGCGAATGCAGATGAGCAGCTTTGAATTAGCTGAGTATCAGGACAGCCAACTTTGGATTATTTTATCATCAGTTTGGATTATTTTATCATCAGGATGGATTGCAGGTACAGAATGAAGCAAAGGTGTGTATGTGCAGGTACAAAATGAAGCGAAGGTGTGTGTGTGTGTGTGTGTGTGTGTGTGTGTGTGTGTGTGTGTGTGTGTGTGTGTGTGTATGTGTGTGTGTGTGTGTGAGTGTGTGTGTGTGTGTGTGTGTGTAGCTTTGGGTTAGCTGAGTATCAGGACAGCCAGCTATGGATTATTTTATCATCAGTTTGGATTATTTTATCATCAGGATGGATTGCAGGTACAGAATGAAGTGAAGGTGTGTGTGTTAGCTGAGTATCAGGACAGCCAGCTTTGGATTATTTTATCATCAGGATGGATTGCAGGTACAGAATGAAGCAAAGGTGTGTGTGTTAGCTGAGTATCAGGACAGCCAGCTTTTATCATCAGTTTGGATTATTTTATCATCAGGATTGCAGTTACAGAATGAAGCAAAGGTGTGTGTGTGTGTGTGTGTGTGTGTGTGTGTGTGTGTGTGTGTGTGTGTGTGTGTGTGTGTGTGTGTGTGTGTGTGTGTGTGTAATGCCCCAGTTGATTTTTGATTTATACTGGTGGCTATAGAGAGAACAGATACCTGCTGGTGGTGGTTAGAGAATGTAGAGAATGCCTCAGGCTTGAACCCTGTACCTGGGTGCAGGTAAGAAGAGACTAAATTCCCTACCCACCACCATTTGTGAACCTTTTGCAGATTTTTGCCTCATATTTTGTTCTGTTCTGTTCATCATAAAATCAGTGGTTTCTGAATTTTTAATTCCTTAAATAGTTGGTGGTGCAGTGGTAGCATTGTTGCCTCACAGTTAGAGGTTTTTGGGTTTGATTCTTGTCTGGGGTGCCTTCTGTGTGTAGTCTGCATGTCCTTCCTGTGTTTTTGTATGTGGGTTTGCTCTGGTGTCCTTCCATGTTACAAAGACATGTGTCTGCAGTATTTCTCCCTGGGCCTCTGCTGAAAATTGGCTTTTGTTCCAAGTCAGACTTTCCTGGTTAAGAAATGTTAAATAAATAAAATTGACAGGCATTTGAATTTTAGACTTCATATTCTTCAGAAAGTATATAGTAACACAAAACCTTTCATTCTCACAATTTTCTAAGTTTATAAGATGAATATTTGAAATTTGTCCCCATTTTTGGGACTGTATTTCCCCATTATTGGCTTTGTCCAGGTTTTTAGTGCTAAGGTTGAGAGCTATGGTGAGAACTGAATTCACTGAATATGTTTAAGGGCTGTATTCACCCATTACATGCTTTGTCCAGGTGTTTTGTACTAAGAGGTTGACAGCTATGGTGAGAACTGAATTCACTAAATGGCATCCATTTAAGTTTCAGTCTTCCTCTCTTTCATAAAAACAGCTGCTATGGCATAGTAGTACATTGCTCTGACTGTTTTGCACAGCATCTTGGGTTCAAGACTTGGCAATGAAATGTATGGTGATAACACAGAATTTTATATTAGCAACTTTCCAAGATTATACAAGCAATGTTTAAAATGTGTCCCTGTTATTTGGGCTTTTGCCCCCCCCATAAATGTTGGCTTTTTCCAGATTTATTGTGCTGCAAAGTTGAGAGATACAGTCGAGTGTCGAGCAGATTTTACAAGGAGCTGAGAGCTGCAGGGGAAGAGAAGTTTAGTGCTGCTTATGCTGAGTCTGCTTGCATTGTTAATAGCACAACAGCTAGTGTACTTGCGTTTGATCCAGAAGGCTGTGGGTTCTACTCCCACAGGGGGTGGATGCTGCTGTACTGAGAATGTCCTCTTTGGAAAGATACAGGCATTTTATTTGTAGATGAAACAATGAAATATAAAGTTGTTTACTAGCAGCAACCTCTTCATTAGTTACAGATCTCTTTAATGTGGAATTATTTAGACAACTTTTACTTCTGCAGAGATTGTGCATATTTATTGATACTGGTGGATTGTAGAAGTTTGAGAAGACTTTTATGATGGAAATGTTCTCAACTGGGCAGTTTTATCATTATTGGTGCATGCATTTTGTTTCATTGTTTACCGGAAAAATGTTCAAAACAATAAATTTAAAACACCGTCTAACAACTGTACTGTATTATACAAGGAATATAATTTAATACAATCAGGAAGGTGTATCACACAACACATGTATGCCTTGTGTGCAAGGGGCCTATCATTTGAAAACAGCCCAAAGTTAATCTTTATACTAGCCAAATGTATTTTCTTTAAATGTGGATTTCAATGCTGTTTCAATGAATGTGAGTTTCAAGGGCAGAGAAGTTTTAATGCTAAGTCTATTTTCATTGTGAGACTGCATTGCATTGTTTAACAGATGTCTTAGTGTTTGTGCTGTAAAATACAAAATAAAACTATCAAATGAAATCCAAATCATCGTAGAAGTAACCAGTATGCACATTACAGTGTTTATGGTAAATGAGATGAAATAACCAAGTAATGGGACATTGGAATAGCTGCAGGGGGGAGGCTCCATTCAACCATGATTTTGTGAGGGTGAAGGGTGGCAAACTCAAAGACAGCCCCAGCTGAACTATACGTCTCAACTATCCAGATTTTCACAGAATTAATAGATTTTTGCTTCTTATTTTTGGTTTGTTCCTCATAAAATTTGTGGTTTTCTGGCAAATCATTTAGGAATGAAGTCACTAAATAATGACAGACATTTAGTTTCAGACTTCATAACCTTCAGAAAAATGCATGCTAAAGCAAGACCTGTTATTCTATCAACTAAGTTTATACAAGAGCAATTTTTAGTACTGTTTGTATGTTCCCCCAATATATTTGGCCTTGTCCAGATTTCCTGCATTAACAGGTTGAGAGGTACATGCAAATAAATTGCTTTATAGAATTAGGCATATCCAAACCTCTCAACTGTCCCCGATTTTGGCTCAAAATGTTGCTCTCCCTCTAATAATCCCTTCGCAAATAGCAATTTTGGAAGAAAACGTGGAGGGTTTACAATTAATAAATAACTGTAATAATCAGAGTTATAGATTACTTTTATTTAAAAATGCATGTAGATTTGTTTATTTTGTCAGCTGCTCAAGTTAACAGTACTAATATTAAAAAAGTTTCCTTTCTTTGACAGATTCCCAGCTGTATTGTGTGGCTATTTTATATTTTTGCATCACATTTTTGGTCCATTTTTCATAAAATTGTGTTTTTTCCGGCAAAGTAGTGGCAAATCATTAAAGATTAAAGTTAGAAAATAATGACAGAAATTTGAGTTTCAGATTTCACACCCTTCAGAAAATTCATACTAATGCAAGACCTACTATTCTATTAGAAAGTTTATACGAGCAGTATTTAAATATTGTCCTTATTTTTGGGCCTTTGTCCCACTTCTGTGCATGGCTTTGTCCAGATTTCCTCCTCTGAGGTTGAGAGGTATGACAAATGTGTCAGGGCCATCACAGACAGCCAGAGGCATTTCAAATTGTGACACACTTGCTGCACCCCACTCCACCATATAGTAACTCTGGATGTGTCCAAGCAAGGCAAGGAGCAGTTATGCAGTGTAAGTGTGCAGAGTATTCCCCCATCCAAGGTAGACACAAGTACTACAGTGGTTTTTCATCTGTCCTTGCTTGATTTTGCAGAATGTTCTGGTTTTCTGTCATATTTTTATACTGTTGATTTATGCTTCTAATTATTCAGAAAGTGCCCGTTGCTCTGTGTTTAAGTAGCAATACTTTCATGACCATCAGGTAAGCTTGTCTGAGATTGTAAGATGCAAGTAAGCTTTAATAAGCATACTGTTAAAGAATTACCAACACTGAAAGCCTTTGTTGTTGTTGCCGCCATGCAAAGAATACTTACATAACTAGATAACATATAAGCCTTGGGTATTGAAATGCATATGACAGGAATACAGTATTTTAAGAAGCTCATTACCTTTGTTGGAGGCTTGCAGTCATCTTTGCAGGCTTTACCCATAAACTAAACAGGATGCCAATCTATCATGTGTGGTCCATAACCTGTGCAGTAATCCTTTAAGCAATTTATCTTGAGCTTGTTCCTTGTTTGCTGTTCATTTTTTACTTTGATCATGTTTCCCCTATGAAACAAGTAGATAGTTGTTGCCAGGTAGCAGGTCTTTTTTGGATAAGAAACATTTTTACAAGTGGGGGTATCACAGAGATTGCTACTTTCAGCATGTTACTTGGTACTTTTATAAAGCTGAATATAAATTATAATTAGAACTGCAGTGCAAGGAGAAGTGGTTAGAGTTGAATGCTGCTTGCTTTTCTTATACTTGACTTTGACTGGCATTCCAGGAATATATTTAAAAAGTTGCTTATTTTTTCATGCCTCACACCCTTTTTGTTTCCATTTAGATATTAAGTAAGCTGTCATGCAGCCAGTGCAGTGAAATATTTATTTCTTCTAGACTTCATTTTTTGTTGATTGGACTATCATAATGATGGTTTGGCACCCAGGGCAGCATATTTAATTAAAGTTCCAGTTTTTGTGGTTTTGAGCATAGCTCCTCCCCTTTCTAGTTGGCCACACCCCTCCAATTGGCCTCACCCATTCAGCTGTCTCCTGCAGCCCCCCTTTGATTTGAAATCACCAGCCGCCACTGCTTTCCAATCAGAATTGTTGCAGTCTGAGTAGCTAGCAATTATAAATTTTAGCATTGGGCAGGGCATCTATATGTCGAATGGCTGGTAGAACTCACCCAATATAACACCTCAATCAGTTTGCTGGTAGCCAGGGATATGCTAGACTGCCAAAAATAAAATAAAGGTCTTTCAGCATGACCATACCTTTTACTGCACTTCCACTAAATATTCTTCGAGTAATATTATATTTGCTCTGTCCAACCTCCACAGTCCCATTTTCCACATACCTATTCCTTGTAGTCACTAAAAAGTCTAAGTGCAGCAATTTTATTAAACAATGTGACATTATGCCACAAAGTATTTTTACTTAGTACCGCTGATGAAAAATCTGTCCCCATATCAACTTCAATTACAGGTATTGGAAACAATGGGACACCTCTATCATAGGAAGTAGTTACATGGGCACATACCCAACAGTTACTAACAGAGTCTTAGTATATGTATTCAAAGTGACATGGAATATATTGAAATTTGGATGCCAATCTGTTGATTTCTGTTTAGTTTTTATCATTCATTTTATTTTTCTGTTAAGAAATTGAACAATACTTACAGTTTTAGCAGGGATCAGGAAATGTTGCAATAGAACAAAAATAATTGCAGTAATCATGGCAACACTCAGGCATGAATGATGAGCTGAGCGGGGTCAGAGTCATACCTCCCAACTGTCCCGAATTACTCATTTTTTACCAAGTTTTGGGGTCCAAATAATGGGGTGCCACAATTCCCAAGTGACACCCCTTCATTTCTGATTTATTTTCTTTCTTTCTTTTTTTAATTTTTTTTTTTTTAATTTTCGTGCTTGTGAGCTGACATCATCGTGTGCGCGATGATGTCATCTTGTCAGGACTACCAGCCTGTTGGAATCGAGCTCTCTGCTCACATATTTCTGGCTGGTTTAAATGTTTTGTGAGCAGGAATGGCTCACCTGGCTGTATTATCGCTCCTCATGGCATTTTGAAGGCTCACCTGGCTGTTGGAATGGAAGGCAAAAGGATTTATTTATCACTCTGAGTCCTGATTCCTGGCTGCTGAATGGAGAAGTAAGGAACTGTACGTGTGTGTACAGCTATGGAAAAGTTGAAGTGTGAAGCAGTTTTTCTGTGCTACATGTTGTTGTACTGTTTTGCTGCATTCCATGGTCCCTATGAATTATTTTGTCTTAATTACCATTGCAGAGCCTTTGGAGCTGTAACAAAAATCCTTTCCAAGAAGAGTTTAGCAGATGTTTTGTCAGCAGTCATGTGGCGATCTTTGCAATGATGCAGTGTGATTTCACCTAGCAATATACCAAGTCTTGATTTAAATGTTCCCCTTTATTTAAAACTTAACAGATTATCACTGGGGAAGTGTTGACTGTGACTAGTTTGCACTACTAATGCCCTCTCCCTTAAAAAAATTAACTTTATGCACTCTCCATTTCCAGCTTAAGAATTCTTGATCCCATATTCTCTGCTTGCCCTTGGAATCCATTTCAGAGATTATTTACTAGTAAACAAGTTCCTGATCAAGGTACCTAGTAAGGAAAAATGATTTTGTGTGTGTGTGTGTGTGTGTGTGTGTGTGTGTGTGTGTGTGTGTGTGTGTGTGTGTGTGTGTGTGTGTGTGTGTGTGTGTGGAAGATGGTGACAGAATTAACATGGAAAAAATAAATTTAGAAATTCACTGCCTTTCTCCAGAGCTGCACAGTTGTCCATTTGAATAGCTTGTCACCAAGGTAAATCTTTTTTAATTTGATGGTTGCAGTTTTGGACTGTATCATTTCCTCAGCGAAGTAAATATATTAGATGCTGTTTTGATTTAGTGTAAAATGGGCTAGTTTCTCATTCAGTGTTAGTGAAGTGGAACAGGCTTGCATTAAACCACTATCCGCTGCTTTTGTCATGCTACACATTTTTCATTATGACGCCGATAACATGTTTGAGCTTTATAATAAGCAGGTTGAAAACTGATTTCTTGGCTTTAGTACTTTATTTTGGGAAACCTGTAAAACTCAATAGGATTCTTTCACTTTCTGTTAAAACAGGAGTGCAACTTAAATTTTTCTTACTATGTTGCCCTTCGTTGTTTCATGGTATTTGTCTCATTTTAAAGTTTTCTTTTACAGATTCCATCATTAACCTTAAATATTATTTTTTGAAAGCTTTCATTGATGTATATTACTGCAGTAATTGGAAAGCCCCATGTCATTCCATCTTGAAGTAAACATTTTACCAACACAAAGTTGAAATTCAAGTGAAAGAGCAGGACAACATCCTTAATGTCTGGCATATAGGGGTTCTCCCATATTCAGTATTTAACAGTTGACAACACACAGCTCAAGGAAGTCTAGCATTAAAGTAACAAATACCATATGTACTGTTGATACCGTTGGAGTAACAGGGAAGGTTCAGGTATGTAACAGCCACGTGCATCAGCTAGCTCCAGTGGCATCCGGAATGTTGCACTGATTCTTTTCAGTGTCTGCTAGATGTTTTCTTTTTTTTTTTGTCCTGGTAGTATTTATTGCTAGATGTTTTCTTATTCATGTTTTGCAAGTTCATGTATTCTTCTATATATAGAAACAGCCACAGTACAGTGGCAGCCAGATAAATATGCTAAACATAAAAAAAAAAATGTCCAGATGTTGGATGTTTGGAAGACAAATATGTTCCAGGCTTGATTTCTGAAGTATGTTCATTTCTCTATAACATATTGTGAAGCGGTTTTGTAGAATCCAAAGACAGTCTAATGGAAAATGTTAAAACAATAAATGTAAAATGCGCTGTCTTAACAAGTACCTTGCATTATACAAGGAATATAATTTAATAAAGTCAGGAAGGTGTATCAAAGAAAACATGTATGTTTCTTGTTTTGTGTGCAAGGGGCCAATGATTTGAAAACAGCCCAAAGGTGATCTTTATCCACCACTGGCCAAATGCATTTTCTTTGAATGTGGTGTGGGTTTTAATGCTGCTTCAATGAATGTGAGTTTCAAGGGCAGAGAAGTTTTAATGCCAAGTCTATTTTCATTGTGTGACAGTGTTTTGTTTACCAGGTGTCTATTAGTGTTTGTGCATTGGGCTGTAAAATGTAAAAATAAAATCCAAATAATCATTGTATTAGTAAAGCAGTATGCACACATTAGTATTTATGGTAAATGGACGAAATAGCCAGGTAATGGGACATTGGAATGGCTGCAGGGGGACTCTGGTGCCATATTTTGGTTGTTTGTTCTTCAGTTTGTATTTGAAAGTTGGTATCCCACAATCCTGTTGGAGTGGGCGAGGTTACATAATTATGTATGCAAATTTTATGTTAATCAACGTAGATTCATCCCTATTTTTCATGGAGCTTGTCCAGATTTTTGATGTTTACGGGTTGAGAGATATGGTCAGAGTGGGTTTTCAAAGATGTCCAGGCACAAATTTGTTTTGCAATGAAAAGCTTGCTGCTGCACACCAAACACACTCCATAAAGGCTGCTGTTGTAGTTTAGCTCCCATGAGCGGTGCTTGGTTGACTGACTCAGGGAAAATGTCCCCTTCTGATGTTCTCACAGTATCAGTCATTGTTTCTGTTCTCAGTTTCTCTGTTTTTTCTTCTGGTATGAGAGAAAACCGGTTTGTCATCAGACAAGGTTGCAGAGGGTAGGTCAAAGGGAATTTGTTGGGTTCCCTCATTTGGCACTGTTTTTCAGACATGGAAAATATACATTGATGTTGGATACCCTTTAAGTCTAATGGTTGTAGCTGTGATGAAGAGCACCAGGAATGGGCTCTTCCATCGAGGTTGGAGGATGTGTCATCTAGAGAAGGAATGAATAAGCACCAAATCTCCTGGTTTGACATCATGTATTGCATCAGAATCAGACTGGAGCTGGGCGGAGATAACCTGTGAATGAAGATGCTGAACAGAAATAAGCTGTTTACAATAAGTAAGCATTGTTCTATCAACTACCTGCAGATCAAGATTTGCAGGTAGGGTTATGGCTGGCATCCTCATAGGGCATCCCATGAGGATTTCAGGAGAGGAGGACTTTCTAGGTGCACTGATTGCACTGTGGATAGTAAATAAAACTAAGGGCAAAGCTTCTGGCCATTTTAAACTCATTAATGCAGTAAGTTTCGCTAACTTGGTTTTCAAAGTTTGATTAATTCTTTCTACCATGACTGAAGCTGGAGGTCTGTGTGGACAGTGATACTGCATCTGAATATTTAGAACTTTACTAATTTGATGAATAATCTGACTCATACATTGAGTACAATATGGTATGCCAAAATGGGCTATAAACTCCGACAAAATCTTGGCCACTGATGCTGCATCATTTTTGATGCATGGGCATGCTTCTACCCAACCAGAGAAAACATCAATCAAAACTAGAACATATTTAGACTTTCCACACATTGGTAATTCTATGAAGTCACATTTTATACAACAAAAGGATCCCCATGGCTTTTATTATGCTGTGTAGGAACAGTCACAGATTTAGAAACATTAAATTGAAGACATATATTACATGTTTGTACAAGATGCTGAACAATGTCTGAAGTGTAAGGGGCATACCAGTCAGTCAAAATTTGTCTTTCTGAAGCATTTTTTCTGAGATAGGAAGGCAAATGGTAAGCCTGTGCCAATTGCAGTAAAAAAGTTCATAATGCTACTAACCTTCCCTCTGGGTGGCTCCAAAGTAAGTCCAAGGAATGACAGCAGCAGTCACAGATCCGCCTTACACTTTCAGAGTCATCAGCATGGTTCTGAAATGACAACACTTCTTGCAAAGTTACAGGTACAGTTTCAACTTGAAGAGATTGCAAAAAAGAAGCTTGAACAGGATTTAAAAAGCAGCCAGCCTTCCTTGCTGCTCTGTTAGCAAAGGTATTTCCTACTGATTCAAATGAGGCATCTGACCTATGAGTAGCACATTTAACAACAGCTATTTCCTTTGGGAGAAGCAGGGCATCTATAATTCATTTACAAACACTGCATTTTTTATGGTTTGTCCCCGCAGAGATTAAAAAACCTCTTTCTCTCCAAAGGTTTCCAAAATCATGAACCATTCCACAGGCATATCTGGAATCACTGTACACATAGTCTTTTCCTGTGCTAGCCTATATGCTTCAGTAATAGCTACTAATTCAGCTACTTGGGCTGAAACATTTCCCTGCAATTGTCCAGTCAGTAATACTTGATTAATACTACAGACCACAAAAGTGGCTGTCAATTGTCTGTCTTCCCTTCTGATGCATGATCCATTGATGAACAAAATTAAGTCAGGGTTCTGCAGAGGAGTATCACAGAGATCAGGTCTAGGAAGAAGCACATTGTTAACAACAAAAACACAATCATGAAGTTCATCTTCATCAACAGTAGGACTAAGAGAGGCTGGATTCAAGGGAGGGCATCTAATAATTTTCTGAGAAGGATTATTAAGTAGAGCTAGCTCATATTTGGAAAGTCTAGAGGCACAAAAATATTGTGGTTTAGTCTTTAATAAAGCATTGACAGCATGTGGAAATGTGACAAAAGTATCATTACCCAGAGTTCCCAGAGAAAGTGCCATTGCCATATCAACTAACTGGGCTGTTGTGGCTACAGCTCTAAGGCAAGGGGGAAGCACAGCTGCTACTGTATCAATATTTGTACTGTAAAAAGCAACTGGTCTAAAGGCATCATTTCTTTTCTGTGCTAATAATCATAATGCTACTGTGCTGCATTTACAGCAGAAAAGAAATAATACTTTAAAATAATCAGGTAGTCCTAAAGCTGGAGGATTTGAAAGAAGTGATTTTAACTAAGTAAGAGCTTGCTCATAGCATGGTTGCCATGGAAGGGGTTCAGGGTATCCTTTTTCAATAGATCTAGTAAATGTTTAATTATTTCAGCATAGTTGGATATCCACTGTCTACAATAGCCTGCTAAACCAAGAAATGCTCTGAGTTGTTTTAGAGTAGTAGGTCTCAGTGCTGTCTGTATAGCTGTAATACAGGGGCAAAATGTGTTGCACATTTTTAGAGACTAGATGTCCTAAATACAGGATTTGTGGTTGCCAAAGCTGCAGCTTAGATCAGTTTACTTTAAATCTTAATTCAGCTAGTTTAGTAAACAATAGAATAGTATCAGTCTGATAGTCAGCTAAAGAATTAGATGCTATGAGAAGATTATCAATGTACTGTGTGATGCCCCTGCACTGGCCCAATAATCAAGGAACCTCAATCCTCACCACTAGCACCGGTGAGGGATGTGTGCTTTGGGAGGATGACAAGTACACACACAGTAAAGTACAATTTCCCTTAAGTGTACGAAGAGATCACAGTCAGTCTGGGGCTGGTTTCTCCCTCTTTCTCCAGATCCCCAGTAAGATTCCCCACTGGCACAGCTATAGGGTTAAAATCTCAGCAAACTGGTCACACCAAAATCTCCAGCACCCTCTCTGTCCAACCCTGCCCAAGTAGCTGACACACACACACACACACACACACACACACACACACACACACACACACACACACACACACACACACACACACACACATCTGTATCACTGGAGACTCATTGGGAACACTTAGATATATCCCATCGGACGTAAAAAATATTGTACATTGTAACTTACAGAAAGATCCCTACCTAAAAGATTAAGGGGTGCAGAAGTTCCAATGATGGCTTGTCAATGGTTCCAATGGAATGGAAACTAAAACTGTCTTGGGATAGTGTAAAGAGACTCCTGACACTCCGACTCCTCGCACTGAGTTGCAGAACAAAGGGAGATTCTTGGCTGCAGAAGCACTTAACATTGATCTAGTAGCTCCAGTATCTATTAGAAAGGGAATATTGCTGCCTTGAACTTTAATGATAACAAATGGTCCTTTCCAGTGTACAGGTATGAAGGGAAACAGCTGTGATTTCTGTTCATTGCTATCCTACTTATCTTGTTGCCAAGCTGGTGGCTGCCAAGGAGTGTTCCACACAGGTGGTTGTTGCCTCACATTTTAGTGGACATTTTGCTGACCTTGTGGTGGCAGCTGTTTATCAAATGGATTGTTAGACTGCACTGGTGCATCTACTGGCAGCAAGAAAGGACCATTGCCCCTCCAATGATCATTTTGTCGACAATTAAATCACAGATTTGAATTTGATCCCTGTCCCTGTTCTTGTGATTTGGGGCATTATTAAAATTCTGAGGAAATTGTCCTTGATTGTGAGAAAGTTTAAATTTATTATGTCCCCCTCTTCCTCCTCTATTTTTCCTGTAGTTCTGGTAAACTGTTGGAGCTGTAAGTTCAATAAATTTTCTTGTGGCTCCTCTTGTTGCTCTTGTTTTTCATGAATGAGGATGTCTGCGAAATACTGAACCTGATTAACAAGTTAATGAAGTCCCAAAATTGGCCGGGTTAAGCAAACCTTTTTTAGCTGATCTTGAATGGGGGCAATAAACCATTGACAAAAGCAGCTGAGAGACCACTTGCTGCCAGACCTTCAGTAGATCAAAGGCATCTGTCATATTCTATAAATAAGATTCAATTGACTCATCCTGTCTATGTTTGCATTTATCCAGGACCAGTTAGGTACTGGTGGACATACTGCAGTAATAGCCTGTAATAAATGAGTCCTAGCTGACTGAAAAGCCTCTACGTCTGTATGCTGGGGAATAGGATCTGGTATATTAGCATGATCCCAAATACATTCAAATAGATCAGGTGGAATGAATGTGTCCATCACTGCTCTAAGATCATCTAAAGTAGGAGTTTGCATCTGAACATGCCCTTTTAAGATTCTTGCATATTTTGCTGGATTTGTTCTGACTGATGGAAGAGAGTCCAAAATAGATTAGAAATCAACTGCAGACCAAGGGTGGATCACATTTATAGTGGAAGGAGCTGCTTCATCCTGCCATGCACTGGGTCCAGGACTTGTCACAGAGGATGTAGGAGAGCAGTTGGAGTAACTACACTATCTCCCTTTTCCTCCAAGGAATCAGAATCATCTTTATCTGGGTTAAATTTATCAAGACCAAAATAACCATCCCCATCTATAATTATCGGGAATTGAGTAACAAATTTACATGAAGTTAGCTTGTGCCATCTAGGAAGAGAAGATAATACCCGCTGTGTGCATCATCTCAGAAAGCTGATAACATTAGAGGTAATTTAGACTAGGTACAATGTGAGACAGAAGAAGAGGAAGATGTTTTGGGTTGGCAAAAGGAAGGAGAT